>NW_015090830.1:22127875-22282870 GCF_001431845.1 Calidris pugnax | reverse complement strand
CCAAGTTTCTGTAGGGATGCAGACTTTGTAGAAGTTTTCTTGTTACTTTTATGGACCTTTAGGTATAATTTTACCGTGTCTTTGACATGTAAACAGAGAATGCACCTGATGTGTATGGTAGAAAACTTCTGTAGGTACCTATGGGATAAGTTTGCTGTCATCAATCTTAAATAATTACAGCTGTTGGAGGTGGGGACATCTCCTGCTGAGAGAAATGGAGAAACTTCTTAGTAGGATTCAATGGCAGATGTAAGAAAATATATCTATTTTTTTAAATCAAACTTACAGAAGAGAGCCAGGATTGCTGTATGTATTCATGTAGCTTCAAAAAGACATAGTCTCATTACTTTGCTGTTTGTGGGGGGCTAAAGAAGCAAATGACTTGCAGCTTTAGCTAGGTGGAAGGATTGCCATTTGTTAATGATGGTAGCCAAGAAAAAAAACCCAATACAATCAAACCCAAAACTTTTCCTTTTTTTGAGAATGCCTTGTAATATGCAAATAGTCTGACACTAGTGTGTACAATAAAAACACATTTGAGCCACATAATGGTTCAAATAAAATTAGAGGCTCTATTCTAACCTACCCCAGCCAGGAGTCTGTACGAAGATGGGAGTTACTGTCATATGAAAATAGCATGAGGTTAAAATTGACTCCAAAATTTTGTAAATATTAGAAGACACTAATATATATTGTTGATTATAATTCCAGTCACTGGTTATAAACCTCATGAAATGAATCTTCTCATTTATAATGCATACCATGGGACAACATCCAATTTGGTGACAAGCATGGAGTCTAGCACAGATTCAATAGAAATACCTGCTTAAATGACTATGTTGTCATTTAATTACATATATTTTCTAAAGCTTTATTATTTAATATACCCGTGTAATTATTGAACTGAATTTCACACTTTCAAAGTATTCTGGTAAATAAATGCCCTTTTCTCTGAGAGTTGCAAGGTTACTTTTTATTTTAAATTGTGACTGTTTTTGTGAGAAGGATAAGAAAATCAACATAAGCTGTTATCACTCCTCGCTTTCAAAACAACAAGGTAAGGGCTATCCTTAATTGATATTCCTGCACAGGTTGAAACTGATACACAAACAGATGAGCAGAATGCTAGTCTGTGCTCTAGCTGCAAAAAGCCATGCCAATGATTGTCTTACATGGCCTCCAGTTTCAGACCAGTTCTTTGACCTTTTGGACCATTCTGCTCATTTACTCTGACAATTTCAGATGCCTTGGACCTATGTAATTTTTAGCTGCATAAGTAGAATATAAAACTATTGAAGTGATGCTATCGAAGTTAACATTGTCTACTAAAGGATTGTTAGAATAGGTGTATAAATAAGGGCTCAATTGCATGTAATTATTTTGCACTAAAAAAGCCATCTATGCCTTGGATAATATACAGCCAAGAAGTACACTAAAATTGCATTGTTTACCTCTCTGAGCTTGTTAACAGTTTTGTAGTATGATGGGAGGAACTTGTAATGTGATCTGTGAAGACCAGATTTCTATGGCTAATCAGGAAGCAAAAGGAAACCTTCGATATCATTGGGAGGTAATATAGTGGTTATTATTGTTTGAAGTAAAGGCTGTGAAATATATTTCTGTTAAAAGTTTCATTCCTAGATTTTTTAGAAATTAGTTCTGGTCAATAACATGACCAGATCTGGTATAAAATTCTGCCATCTGTGGTCTCATATAAAATGGCATATTTTGAATCATTTGTTTCTGTGTAGCTTTGGTCATGGTTAGTGGTGGTAGTGGCAGTGTTGAGGGTATCCACTGATGTTCTGGCTGCAGCTTCAGTACTGAATGTGACCATGGTGGAGTGAGCTGTGGGATTCGGTCTGTTTCCATCAGCAGAGTGCTTGCTTTGTTCCAGCCTCTTTTATCCATGGAAATTCATTACAGACAAAATGATTGTACTGGTGTTAGCCAGCACATATTTTGAAGATAATGGGGCTGCTGAGGTGTAACAAACCAATTGTTGATGACTTGTTGCAAGATGGGGAGAATGCTTTTCCTAAATTGGATGTACAAAGCTTGGGACTCAAACAGTGATTACTAAAACTTGTTCGGATGGGGGAATCTTCTGTTACTGTTCTTGCAGAATCCCTCATTGGGAGAGATTTGTGCAGGCTCTCGGAAGCACATGTTTTGTTTTCTAATTGAGTAAATACTTTTATCCTTTGAGCTCCTTACACACAAATGTCAAGTTGGTTTCTTTGTTGTTGTTTTTTTGTTTTGTTTTAAAAACAAAACCTCTAGTTCTAGGAAACTAGTTCTGTCTTTTAATTGGTTGCTTGTCTTCTGCACTATTCTGGAATGCTGTCACAAAGCCCTGAAATTCTGCACCTACAGCAGGCTTATGCTGCAGTTGCGGAACAGATGCAGTGCCCTGGAAATAAAGTAGGAAGGTGACTTCCCTTCAGCAGAGGTATCAGAGACAGCTGAGCTTCAAATACATTGCTCCACAAAAGGAAAAGGGAGAGTTGTAGCTGTTGGAGAATCTCTTGTGTGTGGGATGGAGGCACCCATATACCATATTGACCTGCAGACTTCTTAGGGTGTTTGCTCCTCACCAGATGCTTAGACCTGGGATGTTGTGGAAGCTCTGCTGAGGCTTCTGTCACCTCCTGCTGTTCATCTGAGCACCAGTGTTACCGCCAGGGAGATGCTGGGCATACCAAGAATGGCCACAAGGCTCTGGGGCAAGGGTAGAGTGTGTGGAGCTCCATGTGGTTGGTTTTTTTCTTTTGTCTGTGAAGGTGAAAAGCTTGGAGAGGAGTTGATGAATCATGTGAGTCAACATCAGGATGTGCAGTTGGGGTGTTTGAGAGGGATTTGGCTTTTGCAATCATGGAAACCTCTGAGAATTGAAGAGTGCTGGGATGGGATGAGATCCACCCAACTTAGTGCGGCAAGATCATCTCTGCCAACAGGCTGGAAAACCTGGTGAAGAGAGCTGTAAACAGTGAGGTGGACAGGGGTGAGAAGCAAATGATGCAGCGTGACAGTTACAAGAGTGATCTCGGGGATGGTTCTGCAGAGTGAAAAGAGGAAGTAGAACCCTTGTGTGGTCTCACAGCTACAACACTTTTGGAATAACTTCACTATGGTGGGACAGCTTGCATGACCAGTGCTGTGATGAATGGATATGGGTTCTTCAGAAAAGATGGGAAGGCAAGAATTCAGGCCCTCTAAGTGAAAGAGCAGTTGGAACATGTGAAATTCTTTGTGGGACAGGGGACAGGCATGTTGAGAGCTTGTGGGTCATGATAAGGGGATAGGCCAGTACAGGGCACATCACGATGGGAGTTTGTTACAGATCATCATCTGATGATGAGGAAACATACTAAGTCTTTGGACAACTTGAGGAAGTCTGTGGCTCACAGAGTGGACCTCTCTGAAATCTGCTGAAAGTGTCATGGTTTAACCCCGGCCAGCAACTAAGAACCTCACGTCTGCTCACTCAATTAGTCGGAAAAGGCTGAACACGGAAATTGTGGGCTTGTTGCTGAGTAGGGTGGGTGAATTAGTGGCATGGGGCACACTTTAGAGCAGGTAGCTGAACTAGAGGCTTCCAGAGGTCCCTTCCCACCTGAATGAGTCTATGATTCAATGATTCTATAACGCATAAGATGTCAAAGGTGGGCAGATTAACCCTGCTGTTGTGCTGTTTGTATGTATGGTATGACAGGGTGAATAAACAGAGCAGAGGCATTACCTTAATTACATGAAGATGCAAGCCTGATGGTCTGCATCCATACTGCTGTTTCAGTTGGGGAGTTACTCAAGTGCTGTTAGGAAAAGAAAACTGCCAGTGATGAGAAGCTAAGGAACACAAGTCTTGCTGCAGAGTCTTTTATCTAATACTTTGTGTGATTTTTTTTGTTTGTTTGTTTGTTTTCCTCCCCCCTAATGCTTGAATTTTGTTATTTAAAGACCATGGCCTGTAGTGTTTTAGGGATATAATTGCAAACAGAAAGACAGTGGATAAATCTATATGAGATTTTTAAATGGAGTGAATGGCATTAATGAACATATGACATGTCCATTTGTCAGAGCTGGGGAAAAAAAGGAGACAAATCACAGATTTGTAACTTATAATTTAATGCAGTCATGCAAAACTTCTGTTATGTGGACTCCAAGGATGTATCTACAATTGAATTTTTATACTGTGATTGGCATTACACAGATGGGAACAGGGGATAGTATGAGGAGAAAAAGTGTCAGGGCATGAAAGCATAGAAAAGTGTGGTAGTGGGTTTTCTGGTTTTGTGCTTTTCACAAATGATGCTATTCATGGGTCATCTGCATGGAGGATTTATTTTGACATTGCAGAAAATGTTTTCTGCATTCACTGTAAGAACATTCTCTGTATGTCTATTCTAGCTGATAGGAGTTTTAGACATAATGCAGTGTTGATAATTTAATTGTTAATCTACTATGAATCTTGCATGAGAAACTCAAATGCAGGCAGCTTGAACTGAAAGTAGTGTCAGTAGTTTCTTAGATGAGAGAGATGCTTTTAAAGAAGTATAAATGTGGGGACTGCAAAGCAGCTTTCAGTTTGCACTTCTCAGTGAAGATTCTGAAAAGACTATTCGTATTAACCTAGTACTGTGCAAAAAAACCCCCAAACAATCCTTAGGATTTATAAATAATCTGGGGTTCAGTCCTTGCACTGACTCTGTGGAATGAAGCTGTTTGCCAAGCTACTTGAGGGGAGAGCCTTTTTTTTGTTGTTTTTTTCCTTCTTCTCCTGGAAAGATGTGTGCGCTGCGGTTAGGCTCTGCATGTGGGAACCTAAATACATGATGCAGCAGGGAACAATGTGAATTTGGAATGCACTGGAGCCATTGCATCCCTCTGTCGGCCTCAATACTGTCAGAGCAGTCTGTACTCAAAGAACCTGTTCTCCTGCAGAAGCCTGTGACTCCAGAAGTCCTTTCAGATAGTAAAGAGCAGTTAATCACCTCTCGCTACTCGAGAGGAACCAATATGCTACCCTTGGACTATTTAATGGATCTATTTTCTTAACACCAGTAAAAGTATAGCAGGTTTACACGGTTGTGCTATGGGATGGAAGGAAGAGGCTTGGGCACTGTGGGATTCGATGGCTGCAGCTCTGAGGGAACTTGCCCGTCATCTCTCCAAGTGCAAACACCTTTTGTGGAGTGGTGTCAGTGGGATAGCTGGAAGAGATCCTAGTGTTGCCTAAAAAGGGAACTTTCTGAAAGAAGGCATGTGTTTACAGGCAGAGGGAACTTTCTGGAATAACAAATTGGTTCCAGATTGTTTCAAGGAATGGGGAAAGAAAGTTCATGCAAGTCCTTACTTTGACTTTGTATCGTCAGCACGTTAGTGTTGAATTTCTTGGTAGCTCCAATTATTGTTGCTCCTGAGGATTCTTAAGGTCTGTAGCCCAAAGACACCACACTAAGATAATGTGTGTTAGGCCTTTTAGAGAGGTGGAGCAGGGGCTATAAAAGAAGTGAATAGTGTGTGGTACTGTGACATCTGTGGTCAAAAAGGAAAACAAACTCTGACTCCTAGTTACTGTCTGAACTGTCATTTTCTTCTGAGGAAAAAATGTTCAGTCTTATCCTATTTACTTAATACTCTGTTGGTGGAAGTATTCTTTTGTAGCCACGTAGGTGCTTTTCTAATATTAAATTAGACTCAGTGACATTGTGTGTTTGGATCTGTCAGTAGATCCTTCAGGTCTGAGCTGCGCTGAAAGGTTTTCCATTTTGGAACATCAACAGGAAGTTGGTTGAGACAGTAGTAACATAGCTCTTGCTATGGTCCAAGGCTGCATCATCAGCACTTGAAGTGTCTTATGATAATGCTCACAGTGCTCATTAACACAAGACCAACAGTGTACGCCCTTAAGTTGTATTTAAGTTATGAAATCAAGAGCTTTTATTGTTCCATGCCATTTTGCTATTACATAGGTATTAACTTAGCAGTGGGGGTGCAAGTGCTCATAGCATCTGAATAAATAACGCTTAGCTTTCTGCTTGTAGCATTTGGAAGAATGTTCTTCTTAGCCTGGGGATCCTTTGTTTCTCACTCCCTGGGTCTGCATCTACTGGTTTTGAGGAAGAAAGAGGGGGCAAAAAAAAAAAAACCAACCCCAAGCTAACAAAAAAAATGCCCAAAGGTAATTATCTCCACTAATAGTCTGTCTGCTTGTGCTTGATTGAAATGCAGCCTGGCTCTCCTGTATCGCTGATTTATTCCCAAAGAGAAGTTCCAGTTGTCTACGAAGCCAACACCTTTGGACAGGCACCATCTGGCCAACTGCTTATTAACTCCCATGGTCCTGCCCGATTCTACCAGTAAAGAGGCCAGTCTCAGAGAAAAGCAAACTAGAGGGATGCTGCCAGGGGCCCCGAGATCTCTCTTCCCTGAAGAAAAATGAATTCCATGCAGCCTCCCTAGTGGGTGCCATGTAAAAATAATGTAAAGGGTACTGAGGAAAACCAGCTAATTAAAAAGACTAAACACAGAGTCCTCTGATTCTTTAGGCTGGCCAAGCTTTTCCTGTGGGGAGGCCAGAAGTCAGTTGTGTCTTTACGCTGCCATTCCATGAACCTGTGTGAATGCTGCTTTGAACCCAAGTAGAAGACAGGGCAGCCCAGGTTCCCTGTGCACCCTCACACCCATGGGGTTTGCTGCCTGGCTGTGCTGGCCTGGCACTCCCTGGTGGCTTTACTCTCCTTCTACAGCAGCAGAGGTGGACTCCTTGAACACAGGTTTTTAACAGATTTATTTTTTACTGCAAAGATCCTATGAGGACAGACTAGGTTATCCAAGGTGTGCAGGTTTGAAATCTGTTGTCCCATTGATGCTGTGCATTCGAATGGAAGCATAAAAACAAGCAAACAAAAACCTTTAAGGAAGAAAATACACTGTAAGGTAATCTAAAATTGTTGCTGGCTGGAAAAAGTATGTTCATTCATGGGGTATTTCATTGGAGACATATACACAGAGAGCTTTACTTTCTATTGGAAGTTCTTTTGTATGAAATAAAGGAAAAAAATAGCTTTATCACTGTATGCTACACCTGTCACCGTAGGGATCTTACTGCATTTTTAAACTAAAAGAATGTGATTGGCTTTAGGAAGTCAGTCGAGGGTAGTTGGAAACTCTCAAATGACAGTGTAATGTCTCTGAAAATTTTATTTCCACAAAATATTCTGAAAATCTGGACTCTAATAAAATAGAAGAAATTGCAGATTGTTTTAACAGAAAGATATTTACAATGAATATGCAAAGTAGCATAAGTAACTGTTACATGATCGCTGCCTTATTTTTATTTTAAAAAATAAGATATTTTTTTCTGCTATCTGTCGCTAGGTAGTGTCATTGCTAGGCACCGTGGTCCAAAAATGTTTTCTGTGTTTGAAATTCTCTGACAAATTTAAAATGAATCCTCAGATCTTTCCAAAACTATAAGTCTGATAGAAAAACATATGTTCTTTGATTTCTACTCCAATGTTCAAGTATTTTGAAGATTGGAGAAAAAAACAAAATTAACCAGAAATGTTGTCTCTCAGTTAGTTGTTATGCCATAACATGATGTATGGCCACAGTTAAATCCTGCTATTGTTCTGTCTGAAAGTTAGGACTGTGTAGGGCTTGTTCTTGCCTGCTTGCACTTGGAAATTTTTTCTGAACAAGGATAAAAAAATGTAACAGACTCTGGTACCTTCTTTTCTTTCCACTTTCCTTCCCTTTTCTTTTTCCAGAGGGACTCTGTTTTTTGCCAAGCAAAACACACAGCAGAATTTCTGGCACTGTTTCTCCTGCTGGGGAATGAATGGTACAGCTTGTAATCACTAACATTGTGCACAGATGCTCAGAGAGATGCTAGAAATGGAAAACTGACCATAAAGCAGCTGCAGTTTGGTGTGATTCTGCTAATGCTGGGGACTCAGAAGTCTTCTATTCTCAGTAAATTAAACCAGGGAATATTACAAGGAGAAGGCAATGGCTGAAATGATTATAAGGAAGTTATCTTCAAAGAGGTGTGGGTATGTAAAATATTTTAGTCTGCAGGTTTGATTATTCTTTCTCTCACTTATCTGTGGAACCACTTTTATCTTTTTTGGGAAAAAAAAAAGTTATCAAATAAAGATTGATAGAATTGTTTTCCTCTTTAGCCTATGCCCTTTGCAACTAGTAATTTTTATGGTAGTGCTCAAGCACAAGTATTGGCCAGAAATATGCAATTGAGGTAAACTTCTATTGGAGTCACTATGAGTTTAGGCTGTGTGAGATCATATGGGATCAAACAACATACTGGAATAATCTCAGTTGATGTTTGGTGTTTAGGAAAGATCCAATATATAGTGCATACTGGGAACTTTCTTACCAAATCTGCCCTGATGAGCAAACCACAATTAGTCAGCACAGCCAGAAGTGCTAATATCAAGCTAATCTTCCTATCCAAGTTTTTTCTTTCAAGGACCTATGCCAATATATTGTCACATCATCCCCAGAGTATTGCTGGAGCATCATTTTGTGTCATGGGGATCGAGGAAAATTGAACAGGTGTGCCGTGGAGAATGAGATAAAAAGGTTTTATTTAAAGGATAATTTCATGAGGGAAAAGTGAGAATATCAACTTGGTTAAGTTACATTACACGCTTGCCTATTTTAACATTTGAAGCAATAATTAGGACCTGGAAATCTTACTGTAAAAGAAGTCAAGGCTTATTAAAAGACTCTCTGTGTGCATGCCTATAGACAAACTTTATTTTTATAGATACATAGACACAAACATATCCTGCTGCCTCTGTTGATAAGGTTAGCGGTGTTCACCTGTGCAGTATTGTTTTGGAGGAGTCTATGAATAGCTAACGAGCACTAGGAAAAAAGGTAACTGCTTGTTTGTTTGCTTATAAATGGCTGTGCTTATGTTTTGTCCACAAAACTCTTTCAGTGCCCTCTTTTTTCACCTTCAAATCTGGAATAGCATCTGAGAAAGATAGTATTTCAAGCAAGAGTAAGTGCAGGATTTTTACTTGTCCTTTCCTTTGAAAGCGCATTTCAAATCAGCCTTGACAGAGTAGTTGCTATATATACACTAGTGCATGTCTAGATAAGCTACAGTTTGCTACCACAGAAATGTTAGTGAGTGACTGTGTAACTAGAACCAGGCCTGGCAAGGCCTACTCGATGTAATTCTGTGGAAGGTCTCTTTCGTTGATTTGGAAGGTTGAGGGTGCTTGACTCTTCTATTCTTTAAATTCTTGCCTGATGCTTTCCACTATTATGGACTGATTTTGAAAAATCAGATTATTCAGGCATACAGGTGAGACTTCAAGGTCTTCACCCTGTGTTCAATCCTCCATTCATATTAGGGATCAGAATATCTAATAATGGGTGACCTTGAAAATTTGGCTAGGTCAGAGTCTCTCTCTAACATGTCAAGGTTGAAAGTTTTTAGTTAATTCATTTAATTGCTGTATTGCGAATAGACTTGGGGACTTGTGTCTACCTGTGTCCATTCCTCAATCTCATGTTTTCTCAGATGCTTGGATCCACCCAAAGTCTTGGTCTTCTCCTTTCTGACCAGTGAATTGTGAGTATCGTGTGGCCAGCTCTTGAAGCCTAGTCCCCAGTGTTCCCAGCAGTGTACCGAGTCTGCATTAGTTCTGTTCAAGGGCTAAACTGCAAGATAGGACTCAAGCATAAGAGACTTAAAATGCAACTTTCATCTAGTTTCTTAGACAAAGAAAACATTCTGTTAACTCCAACCAAGCCAAACACAAATGCTTTAGCTCTGGCCAGTTTTCATAACCCCAGTTTTAGTGTCAGGGAGTGGTTTCCAGTGGCTGATCCAAAAAGATAAATGAAACACACATGAGATGTCTTTGGCCAACAGGTATTGCAGCTGCTTTTGTAACACAAAGCTGAAGAAAACAAAATGCCTCAGACAATTGTATATGAACCAGTTGTTCTGACATGAAACTCTCTTTCCAGTCTTCGAATAGCCTGCTTTGGAAGGCATCACAAAGCATTGCTGAATGTCTTTGAGTGACAATTATTTAGAGAAGTTACTGCCCTCATAATGTAATTTTCCAGTGTCAGTATATAATTAGGCAGGATGAATAAAGAAGAGTCCCCATTGTGAAATACTGAGAAGCTGCTGTTTCCCTCCCAGTCCAATGCTGCTGAATAAATCAAATTTAACTTCCAGTTGTGCAACTTCTGGCTTTCTGAGCTTTGAAGCCTGTACTGAGCATGCTGCACAACTGGTCCATCTGACTTCTGCCTTTCATCTTCAATGGTCCCCTGGAAACATTATCTACATGTTTAAAAAATTATTTTTTTTCTTGTTTCTTTCCCTGTATTTTGTGTTCCCTGTGTATTTTGTATTCCCTGTGTTTGTGAAACATACCACCTTCAGAGATGTGAAGTTTTCCGTATAGCAGCAGCACAAGCTGCTGAAAGTTCCATTTTTCACCACTGATGTGTCTCAAAACCAATGACCCCCTCCTTCAGGAATGTCAGAGTCTTTGTTGAATCAAGTCCTCTTAGATGATGGAGAATCTTGGTGTTTAGATTGTTTTTAAGAGGCTGAACTATCAAGTAGCTATCGGATACTATTGTAAAAGACTAATTCTACACTCTGGAATTAGCATGCTTCTGTAGGTGAAAATGAAAGCTTCACTTTGGCAGAGCCTTCCAGTTGCTATTGAGCAATGGCCAATTTTGAACTGTGACCTGTGGTGTAAAGCTTCACATTCCATTGCTTTTCTTCTGAGAGGTCAAGTTTACCCAATGTTCATGGATTTTTGTAAATATCCTTAAGAACACTCCTGTTTGCTGTCTGTGTTTGTGACAGTCTGTATAACTGGTCCCTCAGCAGATACAGGCATTTGCTAATTACAGATCTTAGAAGTGGTTTTAGTAATATGGTTTCAGGATGGGAAGTGATACTTGGAGAGAGTCTCTCTTTTGCTAAATAGGTAAGCATGTCAAATACTTCTTTGTGGGAGACAAAAATGTTTGCATAATTGCTCTCTGTGATAGGAAATAAAATGACTGTTCTTTAAGCAAAATTAGTTCATTGGAGGAAAAATGATCAGTTCAGGCTACAGGGTACTGAAAAGGAACCTACCAAAAAAGTGCACCTTAAACAGGAGGTCCCTTTGCAACCGGATGGTTGGAGGATGCCTGAGTGTGCTGCTCTGGCAGTTGGAGGTTCTTAAAGCCTCTGAAGACCAGCACAAATGGCAGATGAGAAGCTTGTTTGTCAGTCAGCAGAGGTCCATTGTATTCATGATCCTTCTATGGAGGGAAAGCCAAATAACTGAATAACTGCAGAACTCTGCTGCTTTACAAAGCTCTGTGAACAAGGTTTTGTAACCTCTGTGTTAGACATGGCAGTGACGATGGTGTCTTAGGCAGCAGCCCTAACCTATCTTACAGAGAAGCAGCAATCCAGCTTTTGGACCACCACATAGCACCACACGGGCTGACAGTATGAGCTCTTAGGACTGGTTTTATAATGCGTGGTGCTCTGTTGCAATAGGGCTGTTGTCAGCCCCTCAGCTACCTAGTTTTGAGCTTGCTTGGATGTAAACATCTGGTGCTCTGATGTAGAGCCCCGCTGAGATGTGGCAGTCCTGTGACTTCAGCTGTTTGAAAGTTTGTGAATGCTCATCAGGAAGACCCCTTTTCTGGTCAGCGGGGAGTGATCATACTCTTCAGGTACCTCTGCAGGTCCCCCTCCCCCTAACTGAAATATTATATTTAGGGTGAGATGAATCACTGTCTGGAGATGCTTCTCTCTCTGTTGAGGCAGCCTAGATGTCTAGTTTAGATTAGATGCCTGACTTTTAGACAGCTAAAGATACTGAGATGAATGAAATTCTCTGGACTATTTCCTCTTTGTGTTTGGAGAATATACTCGCATGCCACAGGGGATCTTGTTCCTACAGGATTGTGATAAATAAGAAATGAGGGACTGATCTTTCTCTTTTGGATAAAACTCAGAATCAAGGTGGAAAAAAAATCATTCTGTATACATAACCCTTTCTTCTAGAACAGGCTTCCATTTTCAGTTTCCAAATCTTTGTGTTGGGAGGGGATCATATCATTTGCAGCTGTGTGGTTACAGAGATACTGCATATAGATTGCATAGTATCCTCTATGTAGCATGCCTGGTTGAATTAGACTTTTGAGGTAAAGTCTCCACATCTTGTCTAATACTTAGAGAGGTTTTTTCCTAAATGTTTAAAAAAATTATATGGGGTATTAAGATTTAGAAGAAGCCTCTGATACACTTAGAACTAGCAGGGATATACCTGGGAAATAGCTGCCTTGTATGAGCAGAGCAACATTGTAATCTGCAAATAGGCACAATGTATGTAAATTCTGATCCTAACATTAAGTTTACACAGTAAACTAGGATTGGTTGATGAGCAAGAGCTCTTGTGCTCTCTATCTGCCCTGTTCACTGGGATGCTCTTGGAAAAACACGTGCTTGCCACAGTCTCAAACATAACTTTGAGTTCTGCTTGATCTTTTGTAAATGGTAGGATTTGTCTTATGCTTAATCAGAAAGGATAAAAAATTAAATTTAAAGGACTGCATTGATTCCTTGGGGAGGAGCACAATTAGAGAAGAACTTAACTCAGCTTAGTGGTTTGAAAACAAATTATCTCGCTAAAATATTGGAGCTAAAAAATAAAATGCACGCTGCCCAAACATCAACAAATTTGAGAAGCCTGCAAATGCAGTCCACAAGGTTGCTTTTGCTCAGTGCAGCTTTTGAAGCTCTGCTTTTCTCTGCAGAAACTCCAGTCTATGATCTTCTGTTTGTATATATGATAGTGTGTAAGCACTACAAGACTTGAGTATATTTTGGTGTGTTTGCTATTTGTCTATCTACAGTCAACTGTCCTGATTCAAAGGAATGTGTCGTATTCAATGTTCTAAAGTAATATGGGACTGTGATGTCAGGGGTATCTGTTAAACTGTGTCATACACTTTCGTAACTGGAGTAGACTTAGACCCCTAGAATTAATCATGTAATGCACAGACATATATGTTAAAATACATGCATAATATGCTTATATACGAAATATTTGCATACCTTACTGTTTTGTCCCACCAGCCCCAGATGAGGTAGTTTGAGAAATAAGAATGCAACATTTTGTTTCGTAGGCTTTCTAATTCATGAGTGGTCTCCAAAATGGACTTACAGGAACAACTGCCTTAGCAAAACTGTTAGAATTTCTCTAGGGCTTGTTTCTTCATTAAAAAACAAAACAACAACAAACCCGACCCAAACCCCTCCAAAAAACACTAAAAAAAGCCCCACCACCCCCTCCTAAAGCCTCCCCCCTGCAGTCTAGCATTTTGGAAGATATAACCTCTTTTCCTCCAACCTTGAGATTCATTACAAGTGACCATAACCTTCCTGCCAACACCCAGTCATCCTCATCTTCCTCACAACCCCACCCCCCCCAAAAGCCCCCCCCCTGAAAAAAAAAAAAAAAAAGTAAAAAAAAATCCACAACACCCAAACCAAAAGAAGAGTACTTCTTGATGGTATTGCAACATGAGTAAGCAGGATCTGGAAAAGAAGAGGATTTCCAAGAAAAGAGAAATGACCCAATGGCCTCCTGGCTGTGATACTGTTCACTGAGGTCCTGGCTGGCCATCACAGGGAGAGGGGTGGTAGAACTCTGCCTCTGTGGGAGGTGGGAGTTCCACTTTTGTCAGAAATACTGAAACCCTCAGAGTTAGGTGTTTTAAAGAGTCAAGAAGGGAAACACCAGGTATGCTCTTCTCTTACTGACTTTTCAGAAACACGGAGACTGGACTTGCATTTCTCAGAGTGTCTGGAAGGTGTTTGCATGCGTGAAAGAGAAAGCAGCTGGCTGCAGGGCTGAGTCCTACTGTGACGTTGCACAATGGGGAAGAACCTCCACGTTGCTTTTGCATATCTCCTCATGCCTCACACCACATGTTTTTTAGGATTCATAATAAAGCAGCAGAAATCTCCCTGTCAGATTCATTAGTGGTTTTTAGAGGTGTCTTGAGTGTCAAATCAATGGTTGCAGGGTCTAAGAATAAATGAGCTGAATAACTTAAACAGCCACCTCCAAATGGCATTGGCATCATGAACTTTCGAACTGGAACTACAATTCTGAATATGTTTTGTGAGGAATTACTGGGTATTCTTGCTGAACTCCTTAGAATTTATGTGCAGGTGGCAACGCCAATCAATGAAAGGGTTTAGTTGCTTGTTGGGTTTTTGTTTTGGGGTTTTTTTTGTGTGTTTCATTTTTTTGTTAGTGGTTTGTGGGTGGTTTTTTTAAAATTTTTAACCACAGGCCTCTGTGGTTAGAATAAAACTTCTCCTCTGCCCACAACCTAACTAGATGCTTTTGAGGAATTTACTGACGCTTGAATTTTGCCAGAGAGGAAGACTTCTAGCAGAATTTAACATTTAAGGTCTTTGAAATGAGACATTGAGTGCCAACGCTTGAGATGATGATATGTACGAAACATTGGCTGTGAATTCTTTGGAGCTTAGGAACCTGAATCATCTTGTGCAGCAATAGTGCCTGCTGAAAGGAGCTGTGTGTATGACAGTGCTAAAAATTTGTTTGCTCTGAATTTTTGTTGTATGTCACCCCAGGATAACGCAAAGTTGTGTAAAGGTCTGAGCTAACTTCAGAAAAGAGAGCTTGAGCACTGCATGCAATAGAGCTGCATTAATACAGTGTTGTGCTCAAGCTAATTAGCTGAGCTAAGAGCAGGATGCTCATAATGTCACCATTGTGCCAGTTCCTTGGTGACACTTCAAGCCACCTATTGGGAGAGGGACCGTGGCTGCCAAGGGCTGTCGAGCTGGGAGGCTGCACCAGAGCAGAAGGCACAGGAGTTCTTTAAGCCTGGAACACAACTAGATAATGGGTCCTGAGCTGTGGAGCAGCTCTCCAGTGTTTATCCTGCTTTCAAACATGATGTGCCAAAAGCAGCTGGATCAAAGATCTGTTTGATCATCCAGCCATGCACTTGGGAGATGACATCAACAGCACTACACCTTGTTGCATATTCCTCAATGCTGAGCCCATGACCTGGAAGCCCACTGCATGAATCTTTCTCTATGGACTTAACTGTGAGGATGTCTTGGTGGTGAAGTGAACAACATAATGGCATATACCCTGGCACCATATGCCTGCACAAACACCGGCTTCAAGTCCAGCAGGAGGCAGCGAAAACCTGTACAACATCTCTTCGTTGTTCTTGATTTACTTATTTTTTTTTTTAAATTACTTTCCCCCCTCCTCCCAGTGGCAAGATGTCTGTAAATCTTGTCCTTTTAATCAGCTTTTCCAATAGTGTATTTCAGAATCTTAGTAAAATGCAGTGCAGGAAGAAATGTGAAATTCAGTATAAAAACCCCTTAGATGCCAAAGACACCTTTTTTTGATTGAAGATCTCTGCTTTTGGAATAAAGCAGCCTACACACCTGCTTTCACCATCAGATTGGGTGTCCAAGCATGGAAGGCTTACCAATGTTTATAAAGACCCTGAACATCATGTATTGAGGGAGTCTTTTGATTTCATGAAAAGCTCATCATGTTCTAAAGTGGGGAAAAAATGGACTTGTGGCTTCAGTTGGAATATTGTATGTGCTGGGAACAGTAAGAGCAATACTACAATTGTAGATACTCTTTTTTTTCCCTTCCCTCCCCTCTGCCCCAGCAGGATGGGGAGGATTGGCTGCTACTAAATGCAGACAGCTAACAACTGTCCCCAAGTTATTCATGGCAAGGGTTCAACCAATGGATAAAAGGCACAAATTATTTCTTAAGAAGTGTAAATAATTTGCTAAGAGTTGATAAATTTCTAATGTGCTAGTGTATTTGGAGAAGGGTAAGGCTGTTCTTGCATAAATTGCAGAGATTTTAAAGCCAGAAGAGATCATTAGAATCCTATCACTATCCTGGAAACTATAGTGTTTTTCTCAGATGTTTCTACAGTTAGCCTTTGGTATCTTTGGAAGAAGCAAAGCATGTGGTTTTGGAGACCTAGTCTTGATTTAGTCTTCTATTAACCAAGAATCCTCTATGTCCTCCCTTAAGTGATGTGTTACACTGATTAATTTAGTAGATTAGTGCTGTAGTTCCTTGATCTGTTCTATCTGGCATAATTTAATGTGACTGCTGAAAAGGGCATTCCTGCTCTCATCTAGTTGCTTATTTCTGCCTCTCCCTTGTGCCAGCTCTGTTTTTTGTGCTTCCTGGGTAAAACTGAGCTAGTTTGTTGCTAACCTGCAGAAACCAAAATGTTACTTGGTTTTTGACTTACTCAATTCTTTGGTTTGGTTGCTCCCACAAACAATAGCAGTGATGCAATGGAGATGTGGTCCTATCTTCCTCTTTCATATTATGGCCATTCATTCGCAGCGGCTCCTTTAATCAGCAGCACTGAGCAATGACAGATTAAATGGATTATGGAATTATGGCATGAAACATAACAAGCAAGTAGCTAACAGCTGACACTACACAAATTCAGATGTGCAAAAGGTACTCATGTGGCCAATGAAGATAAAGAATCCTTTGCTATCTGACACTTTCAGTTGGAAAATTTTCTTTCAGAGGTAGAGAATCTGGTGACCCTTACAGAGCATGTGGCATGTCTTTCTGACAGTTTGCACTGAATTTAGAAATTGGAAGGACTACCAATATTCCTACAGATAGGTTGGGTGCTTAGAAATTCAAGGATACTATACGGGGGGGGAAGGGGGGGAAAGACAGCAGGGTCTTCAATCCTCATCCATGCTGTGAAAAATCTTACTCTACAGAGGACCAGACTGTTGCTTCAGCAGTTCAGATTCATATGCTTCTTAAGTCAGCCAGGAAGCATTTTTCCAGGCTCGCACCTAACTCTCTTTCTTCCTTGCTTTGAACTTCATCCATGTGACAAAGGAAGACTGTCTTGTGTGATTCTTGGCAGGCTGGTCCAATGCGGGCTAGGCTGAAACTGTGGGAACAGAGAGATGTTTCTCTGCAATGTTTTGTTTTGCTAAAATAGGAAATAAGGTGCACGAGGTGCTGACAGTTAGAAGAGGTCAGACAAAATCTCCCTTCTGTATTTTAACCATCCATACCTTTGCTGAAGTAGAATCGGATGAGACCGACTTCCTTCTGAAGAACAGTTGGCAGGTGGCCAATGCTTTATTGAAGAGCTTTGATGAAGACTGCTTTCATCAAACCTGTTGTTTTCCAGCAGGGTCAAACTGCTATTAATATCAAAGCTATTAGATTAATCCTCACATAATAATATAGTTTATACCTTTTGTACTGCACCTGTATCAGGCTTGAGGCATAAAAGTAGTGTGACAATAGGCAGACTCTGTTCCAAGAAATTGTTAGTTACATGTCTGTGACTTCAAATGCCCTGCATTCTTTTGGGAACTGCATGCTGTAGCTTTCTTTAAAAATCTAGCCCTATTTTAAGGGTGAAATTTTGGACTCTGAAGTTGCCATTAAAACATGTGTTGGTTTAAGTGAGGTTATGATTTCTCCAAGACTTATCAATCAACAAAAGTTGCAACAGGCTCAGGTAACTAGAGCCTTGTTTTCAACTTTTGCTGTGATTTAACTTCTTACTAGTTGCTTGGCACCTTTTTATACAAGTCAGGGAAGATGCTACTAAGCAACTCTAAACCTTTATTGTCTTTCAGGGGATGACAGACAATGCCCTGATGAAACCTGGGCACTGAGCTCGCAGGGCACTTTGCCAGCATAGCTATTTTTGTAGCTATCTGTGTTTCTAACATGACTCAGTATCAGCAATGACAAGTCTAGACTAGAATGAGGTGCAGATGTATGTTTTCTGTGTTGGTGCTTTTTTGTTTTTTGAGGTCCCTAAGTCAGCTTAAATTTCAGATACTTTTTGATCACTACTGCTCTCGTTGGGTGTAACAGGAACCTTAATGAGTCTCTTTGAGAAGTGTGCTTGCATATTTTTTAATTTTAGTTAACAGGATAGCTTTCCAATTTATTTTTTTTAAGGAATTGGTACCTTCAAACACAAATGCATAGAGAGGCAGTATCAAAGAGATTGGCGAATAAGAGCCCCACTACATATATATATATATATATATATGTATGTGCAATGTTGCATGATAAAAATGAAATTAACATCTTGAGGTGCCCTGAAAGCAAATAGTGAAGAAAGCATGTTCAGGTGCGCTGCTTGCAGGGTGCTGCTTCTGTAAGAGAGGTAAGACAAAGTTTTGCCTGCTGTTCACCATCTAGACAGGACAGGCTTGGAGAGGAAAAAATTATTTTTGAATTGTTACTGCTGCTCTGTTTGAGGCCATGGTGGTAGATTGCAGCCTGCTGTGATTTGGCTTTTGGTTTCCTTTTCTCCCTGTCTACCTGGGAGTTGTTATTTCTGTGTTGAAGGAACCTATTCCAGTAGTATGAGAAAACCCTTGCTGCTTTGCAAGCATAGTTTCTGGAAGCTGGAAATACCCAATTAAGTGACTTGTGGTTTAAAAATCATTGCTGGGATTGAGTGGATAGCTATCAAGACCCTTGGGCCTAAAAACATGCTTAGAGGTCAATACACGTGCTGAAGGAAGTGACTAAACTTTTTTTGCAAAATGAGTTGCAAACCAGGTTGTGAATCCACCTTATTCATAGAACGGTTGGAACTTTATCATGCACGTAAAATGGGTCCAGTGATGGAGTCCTGAAGCCCTGTTTCCTTGGGAAGCTTATGGGATAAAGAGAATCGGAATCCAGAAAACTTGCCTGTCTGGAGACTGGAAGGTCGTGAGACACAGGGAAACCTACAAACTACCTGCATTCTTGTGTGGAAGCGTTTTGTGTTTTTGACCAGGGAACTCAACCAGGTCTGATGTTCATGCCGGTAAGAGAAGCTAATTTTAAGGAGTCATGTTTGTCAGTGTCCTGACCAAAGAAACTTTCAGAATTAAAAAAATTCTTCTCCCCAGAAGCACCACCCCTTAATCTCACTTAGATGTGCATGGTTTGGCTTTTGCTTGTGTTTTTTGGAGAACCTCATTATTTGGAGGTTTTTGCTCTAGCACGTATGCCTGTCTCTCTGTGCCTCTTGAACAGTAAATCAATGCTTAAGTTTTCAGAGCTTGCTTGTAAGCCCTTTTAGTATTGGTAGTGCTTTTTAGTCAATATGCAAGCAGAGAGAATTTACTGAGGTTTTCCGAAGTGAATCTCTGAACTCTGAAATGGTCATACTGAGAATACCTGAACACTGGATGTCCCAGATCTTAGTTTCGTCTTTCCTATAGTTTATGACCTGTGTGTTTCAGCTGATTCTGGAGAAGAGATTAAGCTGCAAACACCCATATTGTGTTTAGTGTTTGAAGAATTTGATTTGTGCTCATACCTAGTATTTCTTTGCCTCCTCATCTTCTACAGACTGGTTCCAATGAAATGGATATTTACACACTGTTAAAAATGAACAAAAACTTAGAGTGCTTGCAAGTGCTTAATGTGTGTGGTATGCGAGAAACAGATCATTCTGTTGCCACAGATTTTGGTGCTGAATGCTGTTATGACTTGATTTATATGTGACTGTTCAGGTTGAACAGTGTGGTTTGGTATATTTTGGTTAGACTAGCTATCCAATCTTGCAAGACTTGATTTTTTTTCTTTTGTTTTTGTTTTTGTTTTTTTTTTTTTAAGCAAGTAATATAAATTTGAAGCATGACTTTACTCTCCTATTAATTTTCCATTTGAAATTACTAGTGGAAGCAGTAACGCAGTATTGACCTGGAGGACCCTGTGTGTAATCTGAAGTCAGTTACTCTAATCAAACAGCAGACAGGGACTGGTGTGCTTGCAGCAAAACTCAATTTGCATTTTGTCTGTTGTGCCAGAAAGTGTCCAGCAGTTCTAAAAGGTGTTAAATTGTGAGCAGGCATATTGGTCAGTGGTTCTGTGACAGTTTTTGGTGCTGTGGCACAGCATTGACCAGAGTTTAGCTCTTGGCAATGGACGTGATTGTCTCCAGAATCAAGTGCTCAGACATCCTGGAGCTTGCTGAAATGTCTCAACTGCCACCACCGGCATGTTCTCTGCCTTCAGATTCAAACTGATTCACTTTCTCTAATTTAAAGCAATTCATATTTGTAATTGTATGTCATGTCTGTGCCCATGTAATGGAAAAGTATTACAAACATCATATTTAAAAGAGCCTACATATTAATAGAGAACAGAAACTGTCTGTTAAGGAAGGTTACTAAAACTCTTTGGAAATTATTAATATATATTTAATATTTATTTTTAAGAGATCTGAGATATACTTTTTTTTGCTTCACTAAGAACAAATAAATAAAAAAGACTCTTAAATCATCAAATTATTTATAGTTTGAGAAAGGTATGGGCAAGAACTTCTTACCTTGAGTTGCCTGAAGTTCAGTTGTGACTATCTAGGGAGTTCCTACCTATGTGTTAATTTTGGAAAACTCTCCATGTTCCTAAGTACTGAAGTGTAAGCCACTAGCAGTTGGAAAAAATCTCAAAAGTCAAAAAATCAGATCCAAATCCAGCACTGAAGGTAAAGGAATGCAGGTTCTTTGGGCGCATGCCTGGTGGGATTCTCCTACTCAGCCTCTGCTTGAGTGTTACGAAGAACAGTTCCACTTGTGCTGGCAAACCAGCACAGTGAGTGTGTAGAATTTCTAGGGTTATTCTCAATTAACTAAAATTCATAAGCCTCCAAAATATGATTTATCTAGACTAAGTGCATTCGGCTGTGCCAAGACAGGCAGAGTCACTTCAGTTTGCTAGGGAAGGGCTAATGATTTCAGCTGTGTTGGTTGCAAAATACAATTATAATATCTGTCTGGAACAAAATGAGTAGATTTTATTACCTGCATTTTTGAAGAGAGAGAAAGGAAGTCAGTAGATTCTCATCCTAGAATGAGTAAATATTGTTTTGCTGGCCAAGCTTCTTTGTCCCATACAAAAATTGTGGAATTTGGGGTCCCTTCATGGAGCCAAGATGGCCTGGGCCTCAGCCCCTCCTTTTAATCACTGTCTCGAACCATGGAAGGATGCTCTGCAGATCAGGTGTGGGTGGAAGCACTGGAGAACTGTGACCAGGTGACCAGAGTAAAGAGTCAGTCACACATTTTAAGTTCTCAGGCAGTAGATGATGTGAGCTTTCACAGGTCTTATGTGGACCAGGAACAGCCTGTGTGGTTTGTAGGTCGTTCCCAGAAAGAAGAAACTTCTTCCCATGGAGAACATGGGAATGTAGGAAATGTCCATTGGTCATATCAATTGTCTGTTGAATCCAGTGTTCTGCGTGTGACAGCAGCAGAAGGCAATGCTGTTTAAGGAGAATGTATGAATCTGGCCACTTTCTGATGCCTGTTCCTCTTGCAATCCAACAACATCTGGAACTGTTGTATTAGGCTGCATCCCTCTCTGTCCTTTAAGTACTTGGTTTTCGGCTTGTTCACCAGAATATATTTTTTTGTATGTAATGACTTGTTTTCTTTTTTAAATGAAAAGGAAAACACAGGGGACTTGAGAATAGCCTTTGAAGGATATTTGTCCCATGACTTGCCTAATTTCAAAACTGTAGCAATGCATTCTGCAAAATCCTCATTAGAACGCATCAGTTCAGAGGACCTTAGTTCAACTGTATTGCAAAAATAAATGTTGTTCTTGAATTTGCATAATTCATCATTTGACGATGTGCTTTCTGAATTCTTTCCAATGAAAGGACTAGTTTTCTGATTTTTGTTCATTTTAGATGTGATGTATCAAATCGAGAGGTTAAGCACTTTTTATTAATGTGCTTTTCTCTCCAAACCCCAAGCAAAAAACCAATAAGCATTTATGGGAAAACTTGGATGTTCTCCTTAAGGGTAAAAGCAAACGATCCCCTTGGAGTCATTAGAATACAACTAATAATTGAAAAAGATATGACCAAAATTTTATCCAAAACATCAGTGTGCCTGATACTGAGGAAGAAACTGGCATGTGCATCTATGAGGTGGTCAGCTAGTGATACAAATTCCTTATCCCTACTCCCAGAGCTACTGTGTGCCACTCTTCCTCTATACAAAGACAATTTGCTTTTCATGTAGTAATGAAGAACAATGTTTTAACAGACAAAGGCACTTCTAGTGTATTATTGTGCTGTCTTTTGAGTAGCGCTAGATGCTGGGAAAAATGGTAATTCACAGTGTGAATGCTTCTCGCCAGCAATGTGGGTTAGAACTGAGCACATACAATCTATGTTGCATAAGGTACAATGGTGAACATTGTGAGAGGGAGAAAAGCCCAAATTATAGCTCTTGCTGATGGCCAAGAAACTAGCTTTTGTATTTTTTTTTTCTGAAGACGAAGACAGCCCAAACAAAATCCAAAATATTGTCCTTCAAAGTGTGTATGTAAGCTGAATTTAGTAACAATATGTTCATTTTTAGTGTTTGCAAATTCATATAAAAAAACATAGCTATATTGCTGAAACACCTGTGTTCCTCTGTTTTTTTTCTTGTAAACTGATATAAGGCACAGGTGGCTTCTCATTAACTTATTTCATACCAATATAAATATGCTGCACATTTTCCCTTGCTGTAACTATATAATCCAAGAAACATGATTGCTACTGATTTAATGTAATCAGTGTTGTGAGGGGAACATTCTGAGCCCTTTGTGAATGGCTCTATTCTGAGGGGATTTACACCCCATGTAAATCTGATTTAAATGGGAGAGTGGTGGAATGTGGCTTTCCTATTTAACCTATGCAAAAATCTATATTCTCCCACCTAGGTTTCTCACTGTGTGATGGGATACTCAGCTGGTACGTGGTGGGGGAGGGGAATAACACAAGTCCAATAAGGACAGAGAAAGTAGGTAAGGGACTATCTCAAACAGGCAAGTTATACATTTTGATTCAATATTCTGATATTCTTATCAAGGCTTTCCAGAGTGTGAGACTGACTCAAACTGCAAACAATAAGGAGAAAACAGCAAACATGTATCAATGTCTTCAGTGTTCTGCAATGATTTCCTTTTTTTTTTTTTTTTAAAGGACCAATGTTGCAGCAGAAATAAAATTCTAAAAGAAAAACTGTGAGCTTAACATGTACATTTTAACATATAAAAGCAAATGTGTTTTTAAAAATTATTTTAGTAGTTTAAAGATATCTTTCTGTTTAAATTTATTGAACTATAGCCAGATTTATTCAATTAAGATAATACACTTCAAGGTTAACTACCATTTGCTGTTCACTTAGGCAAGCTATTGTACACTTATGTAAATTTCATGAACAGAGACACGACTTGAGTGTCTTAATTACAAGCAAAAAGTGTCATTTAAATATGAATAAGTGAATAGTTGCCTGTATTTCCTGTTCACATTCTGCTGTCATCTTTAAGACCAAGAGCTAACTAGCCATCTATATTGTGCTTTCAGTTTTTCCTACCGCTTTAAAAGAAAAAAAATAAAAAAACCACCAAAAACCCCTCACAAAACAATGCCTGTCATATAAATGCATGTAAAGCAGATGATGCGGGAATGTCCTACTCTTACAGTTGTTATTAGCACAGTGAATTTTAATTTACCCAGATCACAATGAATAGCAGTAAATATGCAGTATTCTTCTGTGGTTTGCTCTGCATTTCAATATGATATCTATATTTAAATTTTACCATCTATAATTTCTGTGTAAGATCCTTTGATAGTAACTTTCTGACAAGTCTGCTAGGGGTTATTTTGTATGCTTCTATTTTCAGTGCTAAGAGCAATTATGAATTCCTCTCGTTTATTTATGTACACATAGTTGTGTTCAAAATAGTCTGTTTCCTTATTAATTTATAGCCAGTCTAAATTAAATTTTATGTAACAAAAAGTTTGGTAGCAATATTCCCTCATCATCTTCAGGACCAAATTCCCTGTGTTCCTATCGTGTTGATAGTTTGGGATTTTTTTCCCATTGTTTTGAATTGTTTGTCTCTCCAAAAATGACCTAGAAAGAAATCTGTTGTTAATCACATATCAACGAGGGAGGGATGATTAGTTAATAAAAACCATGCCTTGTTTCTGCGGACCAAATGGCTAACTCTGGTTCTCAGTACGTACAGAGGCTCTTGAAAGCCCGTTCCCATCCTTCAGTGATGTAGCTGCAGCTCTCCCCGAGGAATGAGAAGTTCACTATTCACTCTGTGCTTGCATCACCCTTTCCAACATGTTCCCACTGATACATTAAAGGAATTAATTGCTCATAATGATCTCACCATCTGTTAACAGAGGTTCATACCTACAGGCTGGTGGCATGTGGTGGTCCTATTCAGAAATCAATAGGCAATGCTGGGGGAACGCTTTCCCACATTGCCTTCCATTGCACTCTGAAAAGGGGAGGAGAGCTCAGTGTTGGCCATCTGCTCCTTGTCTTTCTGTGCGAGAGACCTTGATGCAGTCCAGCCCGGCTCTGATCTGACTCCAGTCTGATTGGAATGTGGCTGATCTGAGAGCCTCTCAAAGCTGTGAAAGTGAGTCAAAAGGAGATCCCCATTGTCCGGCGGGGCTGAAAGAAAATGATCACTTTAAAATTCATAACTCCCAGGTGCCCGCCATCTATTCATGGGAAAAACTCTCTGAACTTCTCTTCATTAAAAAGAGAGGGAGTCCAGCTAAAAAGAGAGAAAAGGAAGTAGTTTGTGGGAAATGTGCAAGGGATTTCAGGCTAAACAAATGAGGAATTTGGAATTTTTACTTGTATTAAAGGAACCGTGTAAGGAAAGGGAAGCATTTGTAAAAGCAGGGCCTCTGCACCAGGGGCCCTTCCCTGGGGTCCTTTAGCAAAATAAAAAGGCACTTTTTTTTTTTTTTTCTCTCAGGAGTTTTTCCTCCCTTTTCCTCTTTCTTACCTGTGTGAATGAGGGTAGGAATCGTCCATGAATTAGGCTGTCTCTGCCGTACGTGATAAATTAGAGTGCATTCAGTCTGTCCTCCTCCCTCTCTCCTGCATGTATTTTATTGTTTAGGCTGCGTATAAAGCTGACCTGATAACAAATGTAAACTGAAGCTGAGTATCCTCATGGAGAGTTAGAGCTTTGAGGGGGTGGACGGGCTGTTCTGTCAGTTTGTGGTCTAAACTCTACCCTGCCCCCATGTCTAGTAATCTGAGGATTTGCCATATCACAGGAAGGATTTTGGTTTTCTTCCCCTCCCCCACTTTCTCCATCTCTTGGCACTACCTCACATTCAGAGGAGGTAAATCCTTACTCATTCCTCAAGTGCATTACATGTGCTTTCCAATTCTTGTGCGTTTTCGCAGGGTCTCACAATATCTTGAGTAGGTTTATGCTTGTTCCTGCAATTAGAAAGGTATTTTTCCTCTGATACTGCTTATGTGGCCAGAGGTGAGGAGGACCACAGGGAAGAAGAGGCAGTAGACTTTTAGGCAAGGATGGACTATTTTGACCACTTAGTCCAATTACTGCTGCAACAAAGGTGTTGAATTGCTCCTGGTAATTCCAGTTCAGAGCCTATAATTGTAGGCTAACTACTGAATATCTTTCAAAACCATCCGATTTCAATTTAGTGACTTCCAGGGAATTAATCCATTGGTAAACTGCATAGATTCTTATCTGTGACCTATTTTCAATCTAGGGTCTTATCCTGTCCTTTGTGGCTACTGTGCTTAGATGTATTTGACACCTTCTAGCATGAAGTGAGCCATACAGTGTGTCTGATTGCATGTGTATTTGCTGTCAGTTATCTCCCACCAAAAGCGTTTGTGAAGTTTTTGACATGATACTGACCTGCCTTCCCTATTCCAAGAGTCTTTGCCCGTGTGATGCACCAGTTTCCTTCATTTCCCCCTCTTATATCATTTGGTAAGATATATCAGTGGTGTACAACATCTTTTTTCCTTTTGATTCAAAGCAGTTATGAGCCTTCCCACTGGGATGTTATTCTGTCCACCCCAATTTTTCTTTTAGATATCTTTGGAGATGGAGCCAGCTGCCTGTGATCATTCTTTCTTTTTTGTTTATTCAGCAGTGGGAGGATTGGTAAGCATTGTTCAGGCTCTCTTCTTCCCCAGAAATTGCTGAGGAAGTAGGCAGCCATCACCAAACAACTGAGAAACCATGTCCCAACAGACCAAGAATGTTTGTCTTGTAATTTCATGGTAACATACTGCATCTCAATTCTCTACTTTGAGTCTCTACTCCAGAGAGCGTCTCTGCTGCCTACATCTTCAGTGCCATTGCATGTATATTCATCAGGTGAAGCACTCTTCCCACCATAACCAGAGTCAGTATTTGATAGTAACTTCTGGAAACAACTGAGCAGCACTTGACCCTGGCTTATATTCTGGTGTTGGGAGGTTTTGTTGAAATTCACACTGAACAGTCTGCTTTAAAAAACAAACAAACAAAGAAACAAACCAAAACCCAGAAACCCCAGCATGGACATGCAGACTTTGCTTGTTGAGTTGCCATACTTAGTCAGAATCGTGCCTGCTATTTTATGTCTGGTACCACATTCTTTAATGTTGTGATAACTTTCTGTTCTTGAATGACTATCTTCTTTCTAGAAACTTTAGATGTATTTATTTAATATCTTGTATAATTTAATTATTTCTTTTAAGTCTTTTGTAGTTTGTACTGCAGTATGTGGTGATTGATACAGCTATCTGTCATGGTTTCAGCTGGGATGGGGTTGGCTTTCTTGCTAGCATCTGGTGTAGTGTTATGCATTGGATTTGATATGAGAGTATAGTGCTGGTTGCTGCTAAGCAATCACAGCCTTTTCTGCTCTTCATACTCACCAGCAAGTAGGCTGGGGGTGCACAAAAAGTTGGGAGGGGACACAGCTGGGACAGCTGACCCCTGCTGACCGAAAGGATGTTCCATATGGTATCATGTCATGTTCAGCATATGAAGCTGGGGGAACAAGAAGGAAGGGTGGAACATTGGTAGTGGTGGCTTTTGTCTTCCCAACTAACTGTTATGTGTGATGGAGCCCTGGTCTCCTGGAGATGACTGAACACTTCCCTGCCCACAGAAAGCAGTGAATGAATTCCTTGTTTTGCTTTGGTTGTATGTGTGGCTTTTACTTTACCTATTAAACTATCTTTATCTCAACCCATAAGTTTTTTTTCTCAGTTTTAGTCTTCTGATTCTCTCCCCCATCCCATCTTGGAGGAGCGAGTGAGCAGCTGAGAGGTCCTAGTTGCTGGCTGGGGTTAAACCATGACACTATCCAAATGATAACCTTTTTTTCAGAGATACTTTTTTTTTTTTTTCAGAGATACTTTTTTTTTTTTTAATGGTTTGTTTCATAGAATAGTTTGGGCTGGAAGGAACCTTTAAAGTTCATCTAGTCCAGCCCCCCTGCAAGGAGCAGGGACATCTTCAACCTGATCAGGTTGTTCAGAGCCCTGTCGGGCTTTCTTGCTAGCATCTGGTGTAGTGTTATGCATTGGATTTGATATGAGAGTATAGTGCTGGTTGCTGCTAAGCAATCACAGCCTTTTCTGCTCTTCATACTCACCAGCAAGTAGGCTGGGGGTGCACAAAAAGTTGGGAGGGGACACAGCTGGGACAGCTGACCCCTGCTGACCGAAAGGATGTTCCATATGGTATCATGTCATGTTCAGCATATGAAGCTGGGGGAACAAGAAGGAAGGGTGGAACATTGGTAGTGGTGGCTTTTGTCTTCCCAACTAACTGTTATGTGTGATGGAGCCCTGGTCTCCTGGAGATGACTGAACACTTCCCTGCCCACAGAAAGCAGTGAATGAATTCCTTGTTTTGCTTTGGTTGTATGTGTGGCTTTTACTTTACCTATTAAACTATCTTTATCTCAACCCATAAGTTTTTTTTCTCAGTTTTAGTCTTCTGATTCTCTCCCCCATCCCATCTTGGAGGAGCGAGTGAGCAGCTGAGAGGTCCTAGTTGCTGGCTGGGGTTAAACCATGACACTATCCAAATGATAACCTTTTTTTCAGAGATACTTTTTTTTTTTTTTCAGAGATACTTTTTTTTTTTTTAATGGTTTGTTTCATAGAATAGTTTGGGCTGGAAGGAACCTTTAAAGTTCATCTAGTCCAGCCCCCCTGCAAGGAGCAGGGACATCTTCAACCTGATCAGGTTGTTCAGAGCCCTGTCGAACCTGACTTTGAATGTTGCCAGGGATGGGGCATCTACCACCTCTCTGGGCAACCTGTTCCAGCGTTTCACCACCCTCATCGTAAAAAATATCTTCCTTCTGTCTAGCCTAAATCTACCCTCTGTTAGTTTAAAACCATTACCCCTTGTCCTATTGCAACAGGCCCTACTAAAAAGTTTGTTCCCTTCTTTCTTATAAGGCCCCTTTAATTTCTGGAAAGCTGTTATAAGGTCTCCCTGGAGTCTTCTCTTCTCCAGGCTGAATAACCCAAACTGTCTCAGCCTTTCTTCATAGGAGAGATGTTCCATCCCTTTGATCATTTTTGTGGCCCTCCTCTGGACCTGCTCCAACAGTCTTTCCTAGGATGAGGCCTCCATAGATGGATGCAGTTTGTCTGCCTTGAACTTTTTGTCTCCAACTAGTTTCTCTAACCAGAAATTAATGAGTGGGGTGTTTAGCATCAGAGCTGAGCAGAAAACTTTAGTGATCTAAAGAAACAAGATGATTTTCATTGCAAATAGCTGGAAATGTTGTGAAATTGAACGTTATTGATTCTTATTATTTCTTTATCTTCAAGACAAATGAAAAGAAGGAGCTTCCAGTGCTTTACACAGTGTATGAACACTGTGTGTAAAAGGTACCTGCCCAATAGAATTTATAGTCCAAATCAACAAGGCAGATCATCAACATTTGGAGGAGGTATGATGGCACTTAGGGAGACTGTTCAAACTGACCTTATTCAGTGTATGCCAAATCCACACACACACACAAAAATAATGAAGTTACTTCTTTAGTTCTCTGAAATTGGGTACTCCAAGTGAGTTAGTGTAAAGCTGTGTGTGAATTAATGTTTGAAAAGTGGTATATTACATAGCTATATGAGAACTAGCATGTTCAAACACCAGTTTTAAAGCTAGGAGAGGGTACCACAGTTCCTGGAGGGAGGAGTTTGGCAGGAAGAGTGTGAGATGATCACAGATGGAGAGGAGAAATCAAGGGGCTTATAATATAAAGGCTACAGTCTTATGTTAATGTCTTTTTCCAGGAGCAGGTACAGTGTAGAGATTACACAATGCACTACTGCTCAGCTCTATTTGCTTATTCACTTCCAGAATTTGCTTTCTCTCTGTTGCACAATTCAAGTGTTTGCACTGATACTCTAAGGAAGATCTGATAAGATAATATTTATTAAAAAAAAACAAAACACAAACTTTGCAAAGTTAATTGCAGGTTTGTTTTTTTAAAAAAAATTAACAGAATCGTATCAAGGATACAGCTGACTGGAGTCAGTAGAATTAAAGGGTAATGGTCACCAATAGGAGTATGAGCCTCAAAAGCAAAGGATATACAGACTTAAACCGGACCTATCATTGGTGGAATAGTAACATGCAGTCACAGCTGAAGATCGTGAGTCTGTTCTGGGAGGTAGGGACATATGCTATTGATTCTGGTAACTTAAGTTTCAGTTTATATGTTTGTTTATTTTATTTGTTTTAATTATTTTTTTCAAGCTAGTGCATCAGTAATACATTTGAGAAGGCTTTTGAGTGAGGTAGATTTTCTTTGGGGAATATGATCTCATCCTGCAATTAACTATTTTTTCATAGCAAATACTTTATTTAAGAGGCAGAATAATCCTGTGATTGTGACATAAAATTTGAGAAGTGAATGTGAATGTGCTATACCAGTATCTTAACATAAAATGTTATCTATGGAATTTTCTAATACTGTTTAAAGGAGGCGGCATGGGGAGAACTCCCAAGAATGTCATTCCCAGAATCTGAGACACCTACTGCTTTTGAGAAAATGCCATGTGGTGATGCTTTATTGTCAGTAAACACTGTACAGGTTGCCTTGGAGAATCTGCTTGCCCATGAGATGCTTCTCTCTCTTGTTTATAGAATCTATACAAGGCACTCAGGCATGGTTCTCAAGTGTGGAAAGACACATAAGGATAAGCACTTATGGGGATTTTTCAAGGACACTGAAGTGGTTTAAGTGTTGTTGAGTTCCCTTTGACTTTGGAGTAGCTTGTAAAGCCAGCAAAGACTGCTATCTGCAACTTCAGGTCTCCACCTCACTGCTCTGAATGTGCTTACCTTTTGCATTAAATTCTTTCTGCTGGGTAGGATGGAGGGAGCACAACGCTGTAGAAGGGTCTATGGTCAGGTTACCAGCTTAAGATATATGACTTGTCATGTTTGGTGCCTTCCATAACCCCAGGGAAGTGACCAAGCCTACCACTTTTTTCCCTTTTTGTGGTACATTGCCTGTATTTGTACAAGGTGTAACAGCTCCAAGAAGAGCACTTGAAAGGGGAGATACTTGGTGGTTAGGTCTTCTCTGCTGTGAAATAGCTAGGGCTGGGGACTTGAATTTGGATATGTACCCCAGGTGACTTTCCTAATCACTTGGCTCTCATGAGATTGGGGTGGGAGGAAAGGCCAGTGATGAAAATGGCATTTGGACATGTGATACCTTCCAAGCGGCTCTGCATTTTGTTGAATGAAAAATGTGAGCTCAGTAAGAAAATTTCGCACAAACTCTGTTCCGAGTCAGTTCACTGTAAAACTCTGTGTACAAAACGTACAACTTAAAGTGTGAACAGCAGTCAGGCTTGAGTTCCTTTCCATTCTTCTTTTCTTCCTTAGCTACGCACTTTGACTAGCAGAGAGGGGAAAAATAATGAAAATGTGCTGCTTGGTATGTGATATTTCAAAGGCTGTTAACTTACTCAAAACAAATTTCTTTTTGACCATACAAATGCTATTCCGTTTCAGCTTAAAATCTCTGCAATGTTCAGTCTTGCTGGTTCTCATTTTATTTTGACTTTCATGATGTACCTGAGAGCAACTGGTACCTTTCCTCTCTTTTCCCTGATCTTACAGTGTCAGCACTCGGGTGACAGAGCTGAAGCTTTTTGCTTTAAAATAAAAAGCGACAATTTAAAATATTAATGTTAAAGTTTTAAATATGGGAAAACTTCTAGTAATTAAAATATTTTATTAATTTAATAATCTTAGAATTCTTTACACTAATTTCCATGAATCTTGATGTCTGAGGGTGGTTTTTGCATATGTTATTCATTCTGGATGTATACTGTAATCTGAAATTGGTAGGTGTTAGTAACTTTGTGAGAAGATTGAAGTGTTTATGATAACTTGATGATCTTAACAGTTTGGGAAAAGAGAGATTGTAGGCTCAATTGTTCTACAACAGAATTCTTACAGTAGCTAAAACAAGGTTGCAAAGTGTTTGGGATTTTTTTGCTCAAACCAAATCTGTGGCAGAGAATGACTTTATAAACTTGTGTATAAAATTGTTGTGCGAGTGAAGTATAAGACACATACATATGTAAATAATATGTGTAATACTGCATTTATTTCATATAGCTTTATTTCAAGAATGCTAAGGAAACAAATTTGGTTTTTAAATCTGTTTTCTTCACATTTAAAAATGGCTTACCTGGTTTTGCTTGCAGTTGAAGGGGAACTTTTTCTCTGGTTTACCATCTGTATTGAGTCCACCTAAATTCAGCTTGAAGGATCAAAGAGTTTTGACAAATGAAAACAAGATTACAAAATCATGTTCCTCGTGACTTCTACTGGAAATGAAGCTGTTGACTGTATTCATCCATTAGAAGAATCGTGACCATGATCAAACGTCAGAACTGTAGCTCAGATAGTGCCCTCAAACTTCCCTTGGCATTTTTGAGAACTTAATTGCTCTGTATCCCAGTTTCCCACTTGTAAAACCAGGTGAATTGCATTTCTTCAACTTCCATGAGAACAGAAAGTTTGAGTGTTGTCATGCTGGGAGCTCTGTAAGCATTTAAGAGTAGTGGTTTCTCTGTTGCAGAGTTGTGACGTGAGTGGCTGAACGTCCGTCTTGCTCATTGCTTGGTCTCCAGCAGTGACCAGCTGCAGATGTCTGGGGAGCAGTGTGAGAACAGGGCACACGTGTAGTGATGCTTTCCCATAGCACTGCCTTAGCCTTCAGTGATTTCATGCTCTGGGTAGTCCCAGACTAGGGCTGGTATCTTTCTTTTTAATAGGCCTTGCTGAAGTTTTCTTCCAGAGGCAATGTGAAGTCATGCGCTGCTGTTGATCCTTTTACTTTTGGGGAAAAGTGCAATAAAGTGAGTCATTCCAGATGGCAAAAATATGGAAGATTGTTAGGCCTCAGTATGCATATGTATGTGGAATTTATTGCTGGGGTGGTTGATTATAATTCAGGTCAATTTTTATTTGATGTCTATGTTTATATACAGTTGGTATTGTGGTAGTTCTTGACGTTATTGGACCATCTAGCCAGATTTATGGCCTGTTTATGCCACAGGATGCCCCAGTTCCCATTGAGTGCTACCTTCCAATTTGTACTCCTGTCTGAGTAGCAGAGCATGTGGGGGAGCAGCTTTTCCTGGACTGATGCTGCTCTCCTTCTGTGGACAGGCAAAATATGCTGAAGGCTAACTTTTAATTTTTTTTTTTACTTTCAGCAAGTAACTGTTACTAAACAGTTTGATGTAGTATAGTGTAGAAAGCAATTCATGCCAAGTGTGAAGGTGAAATGAGTCTGTTTTCTACTTCTCTTCAAATTCCAGTGTACAGATAAAAGTATCTGAATCCTAGGTTTCCATTCTTGCCACTTTGTCAGGCCATGGCCAGCTCATGTGTAAATATGGATAAAGTTGCAACTAGAAGCTTAAAGGTTCTGAAGTCTTCGGGGAACAGTCCCAGTTATTTGCCAGGGTCTGCCTTTGTTCTCCAAAAGGAAAGGTGATAGGAGCTCTGTAAACTTACCATTGTAAACTTAGCACCAGCAGGTTTTGATTGTGGGTGGTGCAGGAACCAGCTCTTTCTAGGAAGGTTTAGCATCGGATAGCAAATCTGGCTGTCCAACTGGGGCATTTTGCCCTGCACAGAGTACCAGTAGATCCTGTTCTTTGTTTTCAGAAGTGGGTACCAGTATGAAGAGGTAACCAGTGTAAAGCAGAAATACATAAAGATGCTTATGAAGTGTTTAGAAAGGGATGAACTAGACTTTATGCAGCTTACTTGGTTGGGTAAGTTAAAGAAGTGGAATAGTTCTGTACAGAGAGGACATTGCTTGCTGATTGAAGGGGCAATTTGGAAGGAAATGAGAAAATAATTACGGAAGCAGAAGAAGGATGTAGCTGGTGGGACATGGCTAAAATGTGGGAGTAGGTATGTTTCAGGTGCATTAAATACCAAATGTATGCATTATACTGAAGAATTAAGGCTAAGACTCCAAGGGAAAATTTTAAGATGCTTTTTTGAGCTGATCAGAATTGGGATTAAATGTTTGGGAGGTGCTGTTTTCTGATCGCCTGCAGATCTTTCCTCTGTTGGGGTGATACGGGATGATTCACTGCCTGGCTGGGGTTGACTGAAGGCAAAGGAAAATAAAACAGTGCTTATACTATAAACTTTCACATACACTTCCTTGTGTAGTCCATTTTTTGATGTTTTTCACATTAGCGTGATTGTATCCAGTGATTTGGGGGATATAAACTCTGACAGAAGGTGGTTGTGCTTCATTTTATTGGGAAACTAACAAAACCTTGTAGTAGAGCCTGGCAGCAAGGTAACTTCGCTCAGCTGTGTGGAATAGACTTGGCGAATCAGGAAGGTAAGTATGCTGTGGTCTGTGAGCAAAATGATCAGAAATTAGTCTATAAAAATTCCCTACTTTCTAAGTGAGCAAGATCTTTCCTTAAGATTTGTAATACTAAAAGAAAAACAATAATAACTTGGCTTAATGTTTCTGAGTGTAACAGAGAAAGCCCCTACTTTATCCTGTGACAATGGATGCTTTACTTATTTCTAGTATGATACTTTAGTGTAACAATCATCAAAATGAGGACTGTAATACTCTTTATTGAAGACACGTTCTGTTTTTTTAAAAATGCAAGATTAATTTTGTGCTTTAGTGGTGTGCCCCTTCTTTCTTGCATATGGACTTCCTAAATGTTATAAAGATGCTAAAAATTTGCCACACCATAACCCACTTGTTTATACTATGCGTTTGTGCAGTATGGTGTAGAAGTAAAAAAAAAACCAACAAAAAACCAAAAAAAACGAAAACAAAAAAAACAACACAACTGAAAAACCCCAGTTACCTTCATTTTTGGAGACTTTTCAAAGTTCCTTTTCAGAGATAAAAGTGAGGAACCAAAGTGCAATGCAGCAAAGTATTTTCACTCCAATAATAGGTGTATTGAAGCTTCAATGTTATGTTTAAGACACAGGGGATTCTATTTAGACATTTCTTCAGAATCTCATTCTGTCTGTGATTATAAAGCCTTAATGATCATGGGAACAGCCAGCTAGGTCTGCAGCAAAAAGAGTAAAGAAGTGTCCTACTTTTACACTGTACCTTCGCCACAGAGAAGAGCTGATTTTTATGGCATGTTCTGGGGTTCAGTAAGTTTAGGTTATTTTGATCTGTTAGGAGGAACAAATTCCTACATCAAGGAATGTTCTCTTACAAGCTTTCCTTTCTAATGATCTCTATTACTCTGTGTGTGTGCCTTTGTGCTAATTAGCTGGCGAGACTAAAATGCATTGGAATACCTGAGTCTGCTCTATAAAACATCGTTTATAAATGGGTTCACTTTGGAGGGAAATCTGAGAGGGTATCAGTAGCAAAACAAGACATTTGCTGTTTCCTAAATGTATTTCAGTTTTGAGTTTAATTTGTGGATATGTCATTCTTCAGTGATTTGGAATTTCCTTAAATCATATGTATTGCTGCTGCAAATGACCAAACACCACACCCCTCCCCACAGATACTCAGAGGCAGAGCTTGATCTTCCAGGCTTATTCTCTTTGCTTGAGAAACCATATTTTAAAAACATTTTTCCAGGAAATATTATTTGTCTTTGTAAGAATTTATATATACGTGTTAGTTCTATACTTACTGTCATGTGCTTAGTGCTGTGTTTCTCTAATGAGCAGTGACTGTATTTTAGTATCAAAAACTTTTACCGTAAAGGCTTGTTTTCAATAGGTGGTTTTTTTTTTTTAGAGTAATTGTTTTTCCTTTATATCATACGTACAAGGTAAGGAATTACTAAGGAACCTGTTTCAAATGTGTATTTTCAATTTAAATGCAGTCTGGAATTACTTGTATTTCCAAAGAAGACAAGGAAATAATCATCAGTGCCTTAGCTGGGATGTGAGTTAACGTTTGCACCAACCATAGAATTTTTTTCAATTAGCACTCCCTTAGAAAACCCGTTCCCCCAGCTTTTGTCAATGTGCTGTAGGAGAAGAAGAGCAAATAGATTGGAAATGCTCTGCAGCTCAGGCTCCTGGGAAAATGTAACAGGTGTTACAGCTCAGCTGGGTATGAGCTTTATGAAAAAGACCCTCTCAGACTTTACCCATAGAATTCCCTTTCCTAGCCAGAGCTTCAAGTAGGAAGAAACTAATGACTTCATTACCATCTCAATTCTGGGAAATGCTTGGTCCAGACCTGAATCATTAAAGGAAAGGTATAGCACTCTGTGTGACCTTACAAGATCAAAATGTTATTTAGAGCAATTCCATTAGTCAAGGCTATAAACCTGAAAGAACACACCCTTTTGCGTTTGGTTTTAGGCCATAAAATGTGTGTGTATGTCATGAGGAGGGGGGCAGGAGGTGGAGGCTGGGGGGGGTAGGGGGAAGAAAAAACATATTGTGCGACACGATTTCCTATGCTTTCTTTGAATAGCCTCCACTTCCAGCACTTCTTCCCTTCATCCCGTGTTGTGACATGTTTAATGGCTCTTGTCATTCTCACTCTTCTGGGGGTTTCTAATTGGGGATGATACTGAAGCCAAAAATGATGTCAAAATTTCAAGCCATACAAAATGAAATATATTTCTTCTTTAATGCTGTAGTAATTAAAAGCAACTGATTTATTTATTTATTGCATCTTATGCTAGCTTAAAAAAAGAGTAAGAGAACAGAGTAACATACAGAAGACTGACTTGGGGGTTATTTTGCTTTTGTCCATTGCTGATTTTGCAGTTATATGGAAAAGAAACCTTGATTGGTGAAACTATATTCTTGCTAGCTGTCTGGAAATTCTTTACATAATGATAATGCTAGATTTGAAACCCTAGCCCAAAAATCTTTCAGTAGTAAATTGAAATGTTCACTGTTTGGAAAATTTTAATGGACTTGGTCAATACAGAGAAACTAAATGTGTTTTTCCACACAAGCTGCTGTGAAGCTTCATCTTTTCCTGCACAAACCGACCTCCACAGATAAAGGTGGGTATAAGCTAACACGAAGAAATGTGTTATGTCTGCTTTAGGAAGAGATTTGCCAAGAGGGAGCAGAGGCATGGTGCAGTGTTTAGTAGAAGGTTGGAAGCCTCTGTGATATGTAAGTGTTTGCAATGCCTGAATCTCCTGTCCAGAGGGAAATTGGGTATGTCTTGTACACCAAGCCAGTAATGTGAGTCAATCAGGTGCTAATGGACTTGTCTTAGTGGACGTGTCTGTGTTGGTATTTCTTGAAAGTGAAGCCTTTAAAAGGCAAGATTTGTCCATGCAGAGTAGGACAGTTCCCTGATGGTCTCATAGCTGAACTTCATCCAGACGCACCTGTTCATGGTGGTTGCAGTGGTTACCAATGCATTCTGTCCTCTTCCCCAAAGTAGTCTTGCCTTGTAGTGATCCTTTCTACAGTGAAATTTTGACAACCCATTAATGCTGTTGTTTTATTGTAGCTCTCCTCTCTCAAACAGGTAAATTCGGAGATTGGAAGCTGGATTTTGAGATTAGCATTTGAGATGAGGTTTCAGTGATATTTTTCACTAATACACCCTAGGATTTCCTTTCTTTCTTGCTGCTCTGTGATATTGGTTGCTTACTTTCATCAGTGATCACCTGTTTTTTTTCCTGGTTTCTCTTCCTTGTCCTTTTCTAGTGATACACCCTGTAGACTCAATAATGGCATTAGCCCTTAAATGTATCGCCTTGCACTTCATGCTATTGACTTTCACTTTTATTTGATCCCTTTAATCCTCAGTGGATCCCATTTAGCCCACCCCGATGATCACATGAGCAAATGCAACAGACACCTCTTATTTCGCACGAGAGTACTGTGTGTGGTGGTTTTGTTGCCTCAGATTTATGCATTCCTTAGGCTGCAGTTCCAAGGCAGTTAAGTTGGCAAACACTGTACCCTTACTAATGACAGTTTTGATATGTAGGAATGGTTTTTTGAGCCTGAGCCATGCACAGCAGGTCTGAGCAGTACTGTGTTACATGGGTTAGGTTAACCTGGGTATAGGAAAAGAATAGCTGTGCTAGCAGGACGTTGTTTTCTGAGCTATCACCTGCTGTGATGCTGCATTTTGATGCTCAGCTATATCCTTAGCGTGTATGTCTTATTAATTTGGCTTTGCTTACAAGCCCCTCTCATTCTGTAAGTACGATTGTGTTTTATCTCTTGGGTTACTCTGGTGGGTGGCAGGCTGTTGTGTTGAGTTCTGAGAGAAGGATGAGAAGGCGTACAAACTAACATCTATCGTCTCCCAGAAATATGCTGATGTGACAGCTTCTTGGACTGAAAATGCATACTTCTGGCAGAAGTCTTCTGACAGGAAAAGCAAGCAGTTTGGTTACTTAAAACTAGCACAAAACAAATCCCTCGCTGAATATTGATCTGTGCTACTAATTTGTTTTATGAAGAAAGTAGGTGGGTTATTGTGCACAAATGCTGAATGGACTGTGTGATGTTGTTTGCAGCCCAGAACAAAAATTCTGTTGTGTAGTTTAGCCTCTAAAACCCAGAAGTACCCTTAGAAAATCCACAGTGCAAAGATTTGTTGTTTAGAGTACTGCTGAAACAGAATATTCAAGGTGGAAGAGATTTAGAAAATTGCCAAGTATACCCATTAAGAAGAAAATACTAGTAGAGCCTTAATTATGGAACATCTATTGGCACTCTGCTAGCTTGTACTTCACCATTCCCTTTATCCAGGCACCTGGGAGGACTACTCTAACAGGAGTTACTTAACTCTCTTGCTGCTTCTCTGTGGCAGAAAGGTTCTTCACGTAGTTCAAGCCCAGATGCTCTCATCCACACATTTTCCAGTGAATCAGTTTTGTGCACCTAAATAAAAGTAACTTGCTCCTCTGGAGATTTGTCATGGTTATATGTTTTGAACGTATCCATTTTGTGCAGCCCTGTTGAGTCCATTTTGCATATGATGTGCCTTACAGGTGAAAGTGAAATTTTTCACTTTTGCTGTGTTTGTGTGAGTTTTTCCATGGTGACTGTACGCCTAGTATGAGCAGAAAAGGCAGCTGGCATCAGTAGTTTTTCTGGATGGGTGATAGATGAGGGTGATTTTTTTAAAAAAAAATCTTCAGTAAATCTGACCTGTATTCTAGAAAGTGGATTCTTTTGTGACAACCTTATCAAAATTGCATCTTCTAATTAAACCGCGTGATATAATATCTTAGGCGTGATTGGGCTGTTCACCACCCAGTCTCTATAGACTACTTCTGAAACTATTTTCTGACTCCCATGTGGAATCTACTCTCTGTCCCATGTATAGCCTGAGTGCTTACCTGTCCAAACTGGAACTATTTAGTAACTGCTCAATGATAAGTGTGCTTTGCACAGAAGCAATCGACAAGAGAGGCTGTTGGTTAATCACCATCCTGGATTTGATTATGCCTATTGGAAGAACTTTTTTTTCTGACATGGATAAACGTGTTGCTAGTTCTCTTGCTCCGCTGGTTTGGAGCTCACACATTCTTCTTCATGTGGTTTCTCACAAATTAGATGAAAGCACCATTCTTGTTCTAGTGTTGCTTGTTAAAAATACTGGTACAGCATGTCTCAGACCGTATTGCTGCTTGAAAGGTCTAGAATGTCTGCGTGAAAGGCTAGTGTTAGAGTAATTTAAAGGGTTTTTTTTCATTCTGGTATTGGTCTGAAGTCAGGACTTGCCTAATAGCTTCTCCTTTCACTTGTGAAAAGATGACAACATCCCTTTCTTTAGCAGTATACTGTGATGTATATTAAAAAAAAAAAAAAAAAAAAGATAAAACCTAACAACCCCAGTTAGGAGAGTCAAAGTATTGACAGCTTTTTTTACTAATCAGATGAAATTTATGTATCTGAGTGTAGGATCGTTAAAGTGGCCATTTTTCCTTCACCTGATGGTGCTTGCAGTTTGTATTTCCTGACACCAGAAGTTCATTGTATTTAATAAGCAACTTCCTATTGCATTAGCAAATTTCCATCTGGTTGGAAAGCTACCTGATTTTATTACTATATTTGTCTTCACGGCTATGATGCAAAACATAATTTGCTTATAGCTTCGTAAATATGGCTAATGCAATGATATGTACATCATATTACCCACAAAAAGGTTTTGCTTGGTGCAGGGTATTTCTGAATTTATGAATGAACAGAGAACATGAACAGAGAGAAGCAGCAGCCATCTCCTCTATAAGCCTGGTGATGTCCCAAAACTTTACTGAAGCATTAGAAGGAAAATTCAAGGAAAGGGTAAAAAGAGGAAATTAAATTTCTGTCTGAAAATGTCAATACCCTTTGTGTGTGAGAGGGAGAGGGGCAGTACCTACATTTTATATGTGAACAGGAATTCTGAGAGTTATCTGCCCTTTGGAAAATCAGAGAATGCATGGGATGATAGGATGTCTCCCTGAAATCTTACTGTGCTTCGCAATAGAGTCTAAAAGGCAGCAACCTATAAATTAGTAGCATCATAAAAAAATCTGATTTGAAGCTTTAGAAATGTCTGGGGAAGAACTATTGAATGAAATGTTAATAACAAAGAGATTTTATCACCTGAATTTTACCAGTCTGCAAGAAGCCTCAGCAAATAAGTAATCTTTGTGAATTCTTTTACTAATGGGGCACTACGCACAGTGTTACTCTATGCCCATTTTAGAGGTGTTAAAAGGAGGTGTGGGTGGCTTTACTGACTTGCCTGTTGTCATATAAGGGCTCTGCAGCAGACAGGGAAATTAAGCCAGGAGTTCAGAGCTGGCTCCCTGAGATGCTTACAACAAAATCCCTTGTGGGAAGTGTCATGTAGAAACATTCCTGCTCTGAAGAACATACAGGCTAGATGTGAGCAGAAGGTGATGAAATGCCTTCCCCAAAGGAAGTGAGTAGAAGAATTTGGGGGTTTATTTTTTAAAGAATAAAACGAAAAACCCAAAAAGAACAGAAAACAGAGCACTTGCATGTCTATCAGTACTTTGTCTTCTGGTGGTAAATACATGATAGCACAGGGTATTGCAATGTAGTAGTCTGGCAGTAGGAGGATGGGAAGGGTAGGAGGCCTTCCTTGAGAAAGCCATCCCACTGCCTTCTGCTTCTTTCAGCTCTTCCTGTCGCTGATGTTGATATCACTGCAGAGCTGCAGGTTACTTAATGCTGACAGCAACAGGACCACTCTGTGGGACTCAAGCATGTTGATTTCCAAATGACATCTCCCAGTTTGACGTAGTTGGGAGATGTGTGTATCTCTTGCCACCTTACCTACAGTTTTGAATGGCACTCAGGTAGCACCATATTACAAAGTAGTTGTATTGCTTATGCTGATATCATACCTTTCTATTCTGAGGGGGTATATGGATGCTTTATGCAGGAAATAAAGCAGACCAAGCTATATGAAATCATGTTAGCCCTTGCTATCAACAGATTATGCGGGGATAGCTTGTGGCTTCCCCAGTGCATGGAAAGACCATAGAAATGCTGATAAATTATTTGCTATGTGTTTTGCTGCTGCAAATTAGTGCATTGATGAGGCATTCAGCAAAAGCAGTGTTTGTCTTTCTGAAGATGTGCAAGTATATTTACCAGTGAGTACTAATGAAGTGTACTTGTGAAGGAAATGAAGCCTTCATGTGTGTGTAATTATGTCCCCTTCCTTCTATGATAGCTGCCAAGAGCTTGATAACAAGAGTCCATCACCTATAATAGCAATAGGGATTTTGTCTGTTATCTGCCATTTACTCTGTATGTTAAGAATCCTGGAGGAACCCGCTCTATAAAAAGATGATGGATGTCAGGCTTAAATTCAGAAGTGCATCCATGTTGTTTTCAAAAATGTGTGAGTTTAAAAATCCTAAGTCTTATTGGATGTACCACACTGAGCATCTGGCATCAAGCATGTCTAACAATTTCATCTGAAAGCTCTAAATACGTTCCAAAGTCTGTTGTTAACTTCATTCTTAATTAGTACCTATATAAGACCATCATATTCTGGTTGCTAAAGAAGTGTATGATAGGGTCACTCATCCTCTCTGGAAATTGAATGTCTATTTCAGGTGTCAAGATAAAGAGCTTTGAACCTAACTTGACGCAGCAATGTTTGACAGATTTGACTGGAGTTTCCTTGTTTCATCAAATGTTTCACAGAATAGCCTAACTCTATACACTAATGAAATCCTGTAAGATGTCAGGTTGCAACTGTACAATATACTGAGAAAGAAAATAAAGAGCTCCCCGGGAAAGCACATGATGCTAGATTTCAGAATTTGTCTAACTAGCTGCATGTGTTGGCTGCATAATGGGTGCTCTGAAAAGAAATCAGTCCCAGAAATGGAGCAATGTTATTTGATTCTTTGTTAGCAAGTACTTGTTATATCAATGGTAAAGCCATGCAGTAAAATTCAGTGATCTCTATGAAAGAACTATGCAGATAGTCTTTCCTTTCTAATGAGGACAGTTTTTTTCCTGAAGGAGATTATCCTTCTCTTCTATTGGGAGAAAAAAGGGTGAGACAGTTTTGAAAATCAGTCAACTTTAAGGTGGTTACAGGTTCAGTTTTCAACCATACGTACCCTGGTGTGTTAAGCATCAGTGTTTATCTAAGTGCAATTGTATTCAACTATCTTGTAAAAAATTTCATTGTTTGGTGTTTGTGTTAACTGCCACTAATTATATCTTTTGGGTTAAAACCAGTCAAACTGAGCATCTGTTATGTTTGTGAGCATCTGGCTAGTGCATCGGGGAAAAACTATCCCTGGATGTGGAGAGAGGTGGAGGATGGAATAGTTAACTGCCTGAGGAAAAGCTCACAGCCACTGGGGAGACTGGTCTCTGTCCAAAGCTGTATGGTGTTGGGTCTGGTAAGAAGCCTGGTGAGCCCAAAGAGGACAGTATGAAGTGACTATGATGCTCACTGCCAGAGCTACTGCAGAAGCATCTGTTTTTGGAGCCAATTGCCTTGCTTTTTTGGCCAGTGACCATAGTTTCTGTATATATGTAGCCATGGGTTCATTACAGTACTCCCAATGAAATAGTACTCTGCTGTATTTGGTGCGGGAGCTAAAGAATTCCCATTGTGCTTGGAATTGGACACCAACAAATGCAACAAAGGCTTTATTAATGACCAGGTGGGCAGTGAACAGCCAGCACCTTGATTGGGAACTGGCAAGAGCCATCAGACACAGAGCTGGGTAGAAATGGGGATTGAGGAAAAATAAGTGAGTTATTAGCTTCCTCCTCCTTGGGTTTGTGATGGTCTAACAGTTTTGGAACCAAAAACCTCAGTCATTCAGCTGATAAATATTGAATCATGAATTATAATTGGTTGCTAGGGTATTGTAAATAATGGATAATACTTGTTTTCTTTTTTTTAAAGTTTACTTTTTTGGAGGTATTGCTAGGACTTGTGTTAGTCTGAGAGAAGGGACCTTTTATGTAGAAAAGAAAGCTCATGTCATCCTTATAAACTGTGAAACCCAGGTATATCAGAATTAGGTATTGGTGTATGGGAGATCCCAACTGTTATGATACACATTTCTTGCCTCCCTTCCTCCCACACTTCCCCTGGCAGTAGGTTGGTGAAGCACGAATGAGACAGAGCTGACTTTATATCCCTGCCCTATCCAGGAGAATTGAGAGTCTGCAGCTGATGGAAAAATGGAAAATGGAAAAAAATGTAGCTTGACTGCATTTATACTGCCTAGTACAGGCAATTCTTAATCCCTATAAATGCAAGCTATGTTTCTACATTCTGATGTTACTCTCAGAATAAAATAGATACAGAAAATCAGGGTTTAAATATAATTTCTTATAAATTGTAAATTTTGCTGCTAGAGTAAAATTTTACTGTATGCAGTAAAAATTGTTAGAAGTGTTATACTCTATCCCACAGCAAAGAAGAGTTTGGATCTTATTCACCCCTTCAATGTGTCAGCAGGAAGCATATGTACAGCCCAGGAATGAAACATGACAATTATTTTATCCCAGAGTAAAATGGGTAACCAGTATTTCGTAGTTGTCCTTCCTCCAGAAACTGGAATCTTTACTCAGATGCAATCCAGAATGTTTATACAAAATGGAAAATATCAAGGGAATTCAATCTGTTTCTCGTGTTATATATGACCAAGATGCAGTGAATCTCACTTGCTGGTTCAACCATCAGTTTGCTACTGATACTAACAGAAAATGCAATGAGAATGTCGATCCATTGCTCTGCAAGGAAGTGGATGGAAAAGAGATAAAAACCAGTAATGCAGCTAACACAAGCTCTGTTGTTCTGGCTGGTGATAATCTGGTAATCCTTGCTCAATTTCCTTCCAGTACAATTAATTATTTTTGTTTGTTTTTGTTATGAGAAAGTGTGTTGTGATAACTTCCTTTAGCAGCTCAAAATGTAACACCAAACTCCCTGCTGGCATGGCTTCAAGAGCAGATTTGTGCCAGCAGATAATTTGGCCTAGATTATTTTTAAGAAGGTTGTCAGTCTTGTTTTTCTCTATTACATGCTTACTCTGGTAATATCAAATATTTATTCTACTGATTACAGTTTAACTCTAAACAGACTCAGTGGAGTAATCTCTTGACCTGTGAAGTGACAGAGATGGCTGTTTAAAATGAGAATGATTGCTCTTGTGAAAATCTTTATTTAAACTGTATTCCTATAAATCTTAAAACTGTGGGGTTTTCCTGCAAGTATTTTCCTTTTTGCCCTTGCTGAAATAGTTGGTGAAATTTCCTTACAGGCATCAGCAAAAGAACTGGAATAAACAGAACCACTTAAAAAGGAAGATATTTTAGTGTAATCAATCCGTTCAGCTGTGGGAGGTGTACAGAAACAATGAGATGAAGTTAATTCTGGTTCACTAGATAGAGCTTCTTCAGCCTCTGCTTTGCTTGGTACCCTGCCAGGCTGTATGCACAGCTGTATTAATGCATTTATGTGTTTAAGAGCCCTTATTCAATATGTCTCTAACTTTTCTTTGTTTAAGTGCCGGAATGGTGCCTTTTCTGTGCATGAGAGTCTGGCTTCTGGTAATTGCTCTTCTGACATGAACAGGAGTTCCTTTATCATTCTATTGCTCTCAAAAGAGCTGGCATTTCAATACCTTTTTTTTTTTTTTTTGCCTTTTTTTGGGACATAATTATGCTCACTCACCTGTCTATATATGCACATATGAGTATGCGTGTGCACGCACATGCAGTCAAATACTCCTCTTAGCTTCAGGAGGGTGAAAGATGAAACATTAACATCCCATTAGCTGCAGGGTTCACACGCAGGGTCTGTAAAGAAATCTGGCTTTTGGTTCCAGAACATGTTGAGGGAAAAACATAATAAACATAGGTGCTTCTTACATCACTCACTAGCTCACTGATGTATTTGTGTCCTTGTTCCCTCCCCTTTGCCTACAACCTCTTACATCTCCTTGGAACAGAGACTCTCCTCCCCTATAGGAAGTCTCATTCATTCATGTTTTGAAGGAATTTCTTAATTCTCTTTCAGCAAGATTACCGACGTCCGTGCCCCTTTTCCTTCCCTCTGCCTTTACCAGAGAGAGAGGAGAAGGGCCTGCCCAGATGGTTGAGGACCAAAAAGAAGGAACATTTTCTCATGCTTTTAAAAAGACCACTTTCTTTCCTGCCTAATATTTAGCTCCTTCAAATGCAAATGGAGAGGTTTCACTCCAAGGTTAGCATAACAATTATGGGAAAGCTTTAAATCTGAAGCATTTGTTTACACGATGAAAGGAGTCCACAGTCCAAAAGCTCTGAGGCCAGGGCTTTTCAGTAGCTATTTTCTGACTAAGTAGTGAACTGCAAGTCAATTTTAGACCACAAAGAAAACCAATTTATATCAGTGTGTAAGCTAATTTTGGAGGGAGTTCTACATTATAAACGATGGTGGTTTTTTTTAAAGTGACTGTTACTGAAATAAACTCCCGATTTCTCCCTCCCCCAACCCTTTGCATCTTGCTGTTTAATGAGCCCCCAGATGTCTTGGATGCTAATGACCATTCCCCAGTGCCTTCAGAAGAAGGGACATGCAGGAACTGGGGAATCAGTTTCATTAATACCCAGGTGGGTGGTTGTCCAAAAACTTTTATTGATGCTCAGGAGTGAATGCCAGTTGGGCAGAACTCCTGTCAAATATGTGTTTTCCTATCTTGTTTTCTCCCTGGTTGCCCCCACTCTGAGTGTAAACTTATCTTCGTGAACTTTTCATTGCTGTGGACTGTCAACTCTTGGGACACAGTCATTCTATGGAAGCTGTATGACACTTTTATTGTGAGCAGTTCATATTTCTCCACTGCTGTTCTTCTAATATGCTATAATCCTGAAATAATATTAATGTTGTGTAAAACTACTTGACAATTAGATGTTTCCATTTCTTTTGTTGGTTAGGTCTTTCCCCCAGAAGTCTTTTTTGTCTCTGTTCTCATTGACTTTCAGTAGCATCAAAATAGCAGTAAATCCCTCAGCATTTTGCTGAATTTCTCCTTTATAAGGTTGGTATAGTAGAAATGTGATGCTTCTGCCTCTCATCCTATTCAAGATTGCAAGTCAGATTATGTGAATCAGAGGTAACTTTGACCCAAACTGACCAATAGGGTATTCCAACCCATCTGCCATGCTCAGTATAAAAGTTGAGGGATCAAAGTGTTCAGGTTAGCTCCTCTTCATGGGGTTCTTCTTGAGTGGCTCTCTTTCTTTGATGACTGATGCCTGAGGAAGACTCTGTCAGTTGGTCTACCTTCCCCATCAATGTTGTTCCAGAACCAGTCTGGAAGTTTCCCCAATGCCTGCTGGTGACATCTCCCTGGGACCTTGATATGGTTTTATATGTTATATATTATGTGTGTGTATATATATAGTATCTGTTTCATTATTTCCTTTTTTATTTTATCATTAACATTTCATTAAAGTAGTTTAGTTTTTTCCTAAAGTCATAACTCTCTCTTCTTCCTCTCCTTGGAGCAAGAGGTGGGGGAGAGCATCTGTCGTCTTCTCATTGGCCAACCCATCCCAAACTGCGACAAGTATATTCTTGCCTAGGTGACAGGGCAATATAATCATCTAAAATGAAACAAGACCTTATTTTTTGAAATGCATTGCTTGCTGCAAACTCTGTCTTGATTTCATTCATGTGAATGGCCAAGGAGCTTCACTGGTCCCAAGTACTTGGGGACTTTAGCCTCTTCACTTTGGAAGAAGTTTTCTTTATGGAATGCCTTGGAGAAGGTTTTCAGAATGCGGTTTCCTGAGCAAGGTGGTTGCTTTCTCTCACAAGAAACTCTGTACAAGTGCCACAAAATCCTGCGGTGCTGTTCTTAGTGCCATAAGCTATGTATTGAGAAGCAAACACTTGTTGGTTTTTTCTCCCGAAGCTTTCAGAGAACTCTAGAAAGCATAGCTGGGGGCGCCCTCAATAGGCTATCCAGTCCATCTCCCTATCCTCTGGCAAGATCACCTGTAGCAACGTCTTTCCTCAGAAATGTTTGTCTAACCTGTCATGTGAACCCACAAAGTATTTTACAACTATAAAATCTGGCTCCTAAATGATCACCTGACTTGTCTGCTGTTGTGGGGACAAACCACATAAATTAAGTGGTTCTCTTGATTGTTAACTAGAATTAATCCATCCATATGAGTCTTGAATTTGTTGAATTGATAAATTGCTTTGAAAACATTGTTTGAAACTGCAGCAAATACAGCCAGACTGATCAGTAGGAACAAAGTGAAAGAAACAAATGCAAAGCAGCAAACAGTCTTGAGTGAAACTCCGTGGAACCTCCCACTGAGAAAAACCTGCAAAGTGTGGAATTAGTACTAGGGTGTGAGAAGTGTGAGAAGCCGTGTTTCTTATGAGGCCATTTCTGCACGGTTCAGTCTCTGTACTTAGTCTAATGAATCTGTTGATGTGGGTTTGTTGTGGGTGTGGGTGGGTGATGGTTTTTTGGTTGGAGGTTGTTGTTGTGTGTTTAGGTGGTGGGAGCTGGTGTTGTTTGTTTGGTTGGGGGTGTGTTTTGTTGTTTTTTTTTTTGTTTTTTTTTTGTGGTTGGACTCGATGATCTCTGAGGTCCCTTCCAACCACTACAATTCTGTGATTCTGTGATTCTGTTGTGTAGCATGGGAGTGTGTATTTGCGTTCCAATACCACTTACTGGTTGATTGAAAAACTGTGATGATGTGTTTTAGTGTTGGTGATGGCTGAAACTTGGTATTAGAATAACTGTTACTGGATTAATAACCACTAGATTTTTGTCCATGAAATTGTCTAATATTATTTCTTAGGTAGCTGTAACTGGTATTGTCTGCTGTTCATCCTTCAGAGTTGGTTTACTTCTGGGTGAAGGGACTTACTTTCTATTCTGATTCCCATTAGCATAAGATTATATTAGTATGTGTCAAAGAATGCCTTGGCTCTACAGTAAAGATCCAGCTCCATAAGTAAAGCACTGTAACCAAACTATATCTGTTTGGTTGTTTTAGAAGCAGAACTGCTGTGTAATATCCAAGTGTATGTAGCATTTGATTGCTTACAGCAAGGCATGCGTGATGTAGTATTCCATATGACACTGTCAGATCTGTTATTTTTATTTTTATTTTAATAAGTAAATTGTTTTGGTTGATCCTGTAGAGCAAAGAATGGGGCCAGCTCAGCTGTTGGTTCCAAAGTTTACAGCTCTGCCAGACATTTCTTGTTTCTTGCACCTAGAAGCCCCTGAAGTCCACTCTGCCGACCACGTCAGCTGGCCATATGTGGGTGAACTAGAATTTGGAAATAATAAATCTTCATTAATGCAGTACCATGCTGAAGCTTTTTAAAAGGATTTTGTTTGAAGTGATTTAAGTCCAATGGAAAATCAAAAGGTAAACTTTTCTTTAAAAAAAGTAACCTTATGATGTTATGAGACTCCAAAAAGTTATTTTATATTATCATTGTATAATACACTGCATTCTCAAAGAACGATTGGATTAACCACACAGTCTCTCACGCAGCTGACAACAGCTAGTAACTGCCTCATTTGTAGAAGAGTCACTGTCTTTTCTCTTGCTTTTCATCCCCTGATGCATTTATTGAACACCTAAGCTCCTAATACAAATGATTTAATGCATAACTCTACTATGGAAATATTTAATACTTTGGTCTGTGACTGGAGTGCTTGGGGTGCATTTATGATGTAAATGGTAAAAGAAGTTCTGCAAGAAGGGTACTAAGGTCTTAAACTCTCTTAAAACTGCTTATCCCACTTGTTGCTGTAGGTATGATTCTCTTTCCTTTTAATGTGTTCAGTAGCTCTTTGCTGGATCTTCTCTAAGATTTTCAGATTGTAATGACCCTATAGGAGTCACTGTAGCTTGTGTTTCTGGTGATTTCCACTGTGAAGAGTTAGTACATGTGCTATCCTGTTGTAGATCTGGAGGTTATAGAAATTTTTTTTAAGTTTTATTTTGATCTGCCCAATTATATCTTAAAAAAACCCAAACAAATCCCAAACCCCCCATCCTCAAGGCCAAGGGTTGCTAGCCCACTGAATGTATTTTAAAGAAGAGGTTACAAAAACAAAGATAGCCTTCGTGTCATTGTAATTCTCAAAGCTTGGTCTTTTAGACCTTTCTCTGTAGCAATGGATAGGATATACAGCTTTATACAGCTATTTTTTAACCTCTTAACCTTTTAACCTTCTGTGTTGGAAAGTAAGACTGCTATGAAAGCTTTAGCCATGAAAGTGGCTTTTAAGGAAGCCCATTTGTACTGCTTTAATGCAGGTTCCGTATGTTAATTCCCTAGTAATGTAATCAAGAATGTGCTGGCATTCAGAACCAGCAAGTACCTAGTACTCACTTCACCCTCTGACCGTAATGAATGTAAAATGCTGGTAGCAATAGATTGAAATGAAAAACTCCTTCATCTTGGCATGCAGGAGATTTGCAATCACATTTTGATTCTCAGAGTGCTGCTTGATTGGGGATTAATGCGTGGGTAGATTGACCTCTCTTGCAGGAGTGATTGTTTTTGTACTAACTGTGTGAAAAACAAATTTCAAACAGATGCCCTGTTGCACTTTTCTTGCAATTCATATTATCACCCCTTTGGTTTCTCAACAGTAATACCTGCTCTGAACTCTTCAGTGTTTTTCCTTCTTTTCATGTCTTGCAGGGATGAGGGTGAATTTTATTATCAACAGAAAGCTCAGCTTCCTATTGTTACCTTTATTTTAATCAAATATGACATCCCCCGATTGACTCCGTTAATTATAAAATTGATAATTTGTGCTTTTCAAAGCAAAACGAAGCTGTTGCTGTGTTTTCCAACTAAGCTATTCCTACTTGAGAAATAGCCTATGCTGTGTGCATTGTATGCAAAAAAAATGGCAAACCCACGTCTGTTGAGGTAAGATTTACATCCATTTACCTGTTTTTGACACATTAACTACCTTTTAGTTTCTGGTATTGGTTTTATAGTGAGAATATTGCTTGGGCTGTATTTTCCAGGATTGTCTAAACAATAGTAATGTGAGCTTGTATACTGTAATGCTTCCTGAAAGATAAGAATATGAGCCAAATTCTTATCTCATCCTGGTTTATTAAATAAAATTTTTAAAAAGGTGAATATACTTGGCCTGCTCAGGTGTTTCTTTTGTCTTTGTGCTCACTACTCAGTAACCAGGGGAAAAAAAAAATGAGCAACAAGCTCAGGCCTATGTTTTGGCTGCATTTAGAAATTCCACAGCAGACTTCTGAATTTGCACTTCTGCAATCTTCGGGAAAGTTTAAATATGTTCCAGAAGATGGAAATCCCAGCTTATTATTACCACCTGAGGATCACAAATGCACCAGAAAACTGTCCTTTCTCGTCACCTTACATCTTCCTGTCAGCTTTGTGGATACTAAGTAGGTGATACTAACTGTTACACTAACTATGCCATGTTTATGTCCTTCTTTTAATTTATCTTGGTTTTAGAGTTATTTATCTTGGAAAATTGTGTAGGTAAAGAGGTGAGCTTGCTATACTTTGAAAATGAGGTGATGTGTGTATTGAAGTTTCTAAGTGGTGATTATGGTTTTAGAGTTACTTTGTGCAGTGCAAAATGATTTTAACGTGCTTAAGAATCTGGGTTGAGGGAGAGGGAAGAGAGCTATCAGTGTCCTACTTGTCTTGCAATATGTGGGTTTTATCAAACTGATCCTTAAGATTTTTTTTTCATGATGTAAGTAAACACTTCCCAGAAAATTGCTAGTGCGGAGAAATCCTATCTGGAGTTGTGAAAAACGAAGGTTTGATTTGTGAGAGCAGAAATGACAATCAGCTATTTCTTTTTTATCTTTTGGTGTGTCAAAAGAGTGGGAAATAGCTCTGTCCTCCCTCATTGATGGATGAAAATGGTACAGACCTCTTTGGCACACTGTAGTGTTTGGATCATGTTTTCTCCCACACCAGCAAATGCTGTTGTGATATAGTGTTAGCCACTGCCTGTCTTGTTAGCAGATAAGGACTGTTTGGGAGTGTGTAGTTGTTGTCTATATTGAAAGCTCTCCAAAACTCCATTTGTTCTGCCTGTAGTTGTGATGTGGTCGGTCACACATAGTAATGTTTGACCTTTTTTGGTTTGGATTTCTTTTTCCCCCTATAATAATCTGGGATGCCTTTAATTATAGACACTTGATATTTCTTTTAATTTAGGATGTCTAGTGTTAAGATGCCTTGCACCAATGGTCTACAAGTCCTGTCTGTAGCAACTCTGGTGTAGTCATTAAAAACCGTATTTTGCAGTAATCCACATCTCCTGGCACAGAGGGATGAGGAGGTTGTTGGATCTGAGCCCCCAAGTGGCATAACAGGTTTGTCTTAGTAGGGATAGTGCAAAAAACTGTGTCTGGAGCACCGTGGTTGTACCAGTCCTTCTGCCTGCTCCATTGCTCCGTGCCGGAGGCTGTTCCCAGACTGGAAATGGAGGAATGATGGTGTTCACTTTTGTGTGGAGTGCAGCTAGGTCTGAAATAAGGTCTCTGAATCCTATGCCAAGAAGAGCTAGCGTCTGACCTGAAAACTGGCTCCTATAAGCTTGTGTTTCCTATTACAAAGTACTGAGAGCAGATATTCAATTTATGATGTCTAGCCTACTGCTGTCACTATTAAATAGGGTAGTCACATTTGCTCAGTAGCCTTAAAGGCTTTAATAGATGTCTGTTGCAATTTTGGTAGGTAAATATCAGTGGTGTTCTATGATAAAGTTTTGTTTCTTCGTATATTTCCAAAGTAATTTGTTTTCAGAGTGTCATGAATAGTGACTACACGTAACCCCTCTACATCCTGCCAGTTTGTTAATGCTACAGAAAATATATACCCCTCATCAGCTCCCACCTTTTTAACATGCAGAAAGGTAATCCATTTCCCCCAAATCCTGCTGCCGTTAAGACGAAAACAACTTTAATCAATTTACTCAAATAGCAAAATATATTCCATGAGCAGCAGGCAAAGTGAATACCGACTGGGGAAGATCTGGGTGACAAATTCTATGTGAAATGTTAGCACAACAAAACCCAACAAATAAAACCCAAACAACTGAGAAAACCCAAAGTGTGAAATCCATCAAAGGGGAAATATCTACTGCTGAAGAGGATTTCTCTTCACTGACAGCAACCTTCTATTGCTGATCTGGCCAAATCTATAGTAATCTAAAACTTGCCATATTTGAGACATTTGAGATGCACACTAACAAAATACAGAAATGGAATAACAAGCATGAATATTGGTGCAGCAAATACACGTCCTTGCTTCAAATTGTTATATTTTTTATAGTAGGTAATAAAAAGAAAGTAACCAAAATGCATGTTCCTCCAAAAGTGAGTCGCCAACTTGCTGACCAGTGCTTAAAATTGTAAATCTACAGTGCGAGTGCTCCTGCACTGGCTCCATCGGTACTGGCCCTTTATGTATGAGGTGGGTGACTACTGTCATTACTGTCATCTGTAACTCTGTTTACTTGGTCAGAGTTGCATTGAAAATAGATCTCTTTTTGGCCAGTTTTGTGATGAAAAGTTGCTTCTCGTTCTGGATGAGATGCGGGTTGGCTAAGGAAAAGCCCTGTGTAGTGAAGAAGAAATACTTGGTTCTCCCTCTGCAGTGTAGATTTCTCATTACTAAGATCCAGGGAGGAAGGAGATAATCCACTGTGGTGTAGCTTTGTACAGATTTAACTCCTTGCCTTGTACGTTTTCAACTTGGTAATGTGTCTGTGGAGACCCAGGACAATAACACTGCCTTGACTCGAGATGAGAGCCTATGCAGACTAGCTTCCTGTGTTTGCCAAACGAGTGCTCATCCTCCATACTGAAGTCCACTAATAAAAGATCTTCCATAAAGTTGCTGAATGTTTATGTTCCAGACTAGTCAATGTAGCTACTTCCCGAGTTGCAATAATGAATTGAAACACTTATGTGGTGCTAAATATTTTTGATAACTTGTGAAAATGGACAATGACATAATCTTCCTTAAGGACTTCTGCACACAAAATACAGGTAGTAACATCAGAGAATTGGACACTGCAGCTTTTAGATTGTCCATTTGTTGACCTCTGTTCTGAGAGGATTCCTACTTTTAAGCCTGAAGTCTTAAGTTTATCTGTGAGACTTGTTTTGTCTTCCAGAAAATAAGTTCAGGGTGAACGAATCTTTGTGGCAGGCTTGTAATATTCTGTAACAGCGTGCTGCTATCTGTTGTGACTTACTTGAAGTTAGTAGGGTATGGTGCTTGTTTTAAATTTACATCTGCTCAGAATGATCATGTAATAAATAGATCAGGGAAGAGTAAGTGAAGTAGAGCTAACTTAACTTTTGCATACCAAGCAAACTATCCAGGATCACCTTCCTTGCATCAGTTCTTCATTTCTTCATATCATAAATTCAAATATCTATTTGTCAAATGCTTGGTTGTATTGTTGATCCTCTTTCCTGCTCTAATATTCAGCTGTTTACCTTAAGTATGATTGTTGCAACTTGTTTTTATTTTTTTTTTTATCTTTTCAGTGTCTTTCGGCCTGATTTTTTCTTTGCAGCGTCTTATTCTGGGAATTTGAGTATTCTTGCCTCATTTTGTGTTTGGGGGTGAAAGGTAAAAGATTGAGGGATGCAGGGTGACTGAGTTGTCATCGGAGGACGAATTTGTCTTCAAGGCTAAGATTTCAAACAGGAGAGGGGGGTGAAATTTTTCTTGGTGCTCTGAGGATAATTTAGCAATATACTAACCATTATCTACTCTGGCGGGAGAAGTGAATTTTATTATCTTGGAGTACGATGGTTTAATTTTTATATTTTAGCCTTTTGTGAAGATTCCCACATATGTATGTGTTTGGGGGGAAAAAAAAAGCCCATCCTATTTGTTGAAGTTAGGCATATTTGGGTTGTACTAAATACAAGGAAAGAAAGGAGAGCAATCCCAGCATTTGTGCAATGTAGATTCCCACGGTGGTATTCAAAGCAGTGTAAGGATCTTCCTCTGTTCTCATTTGGTACTGTTATTGTTTTTTAAAGGTGAATCTGGCAGGTTGTCTGCATTCCAAGTGAAAGACGGCCTCTGGAGACAAGTGGCTTGTTTTGAGAGTGGAACTCCATGAAAGAGCTAGTTCCTTTCATAGCACTGCAACTTGCCTACAGCTTACTTCTCTAAATAGGAACTTCTGTATTTAAAACAAAACAAAACACACACACACAAAAAACCAGCAAGAAAACAAAAATACTGCTACAGCAGGGTGGGAAGTTTGTTCCTTGGTCCCTCCTGGAGAGATGTTTTGATGTCTATCTCCTTGCCTCTGCCCTCTTCGCTTCCCCCACTATTTTTGAAAGCAACCTTTTTACTTTCTGCTTGCATAGCAACATCTCTGATTCTTGGCCTTTCTCACTGAATTGGGACTTTGGTTTCACCCTGTCAGCAGGTAAATGGCCTTAAACTCTTCATGGTTTTGTCAGGGTAAAGTGGAGCTGAAAAGCATTACATATGTTCCAAGTTGAGAGGCAGCTCTTTTGCCATGTTCAAGTGGGTCTTTCCCCTCCCCCCTTCTCCTTCTATTAAAGGGCTCAGCCACAATGAAGCTTTAATCAGCTTCATTGATTTAAAGCTAATTTGCACTTGGCTTCAAGGCTAAGGTCTGTAGCACAAGCCGAAGACCTTTAAATCAGAAGTCGGAATGAAAAGCCTTAGGTATATCATATTGTCTGCTGTGCAAAAGAATAGCTGCTTCTGAAGACTGCAAATTAACTATAAGAAAAAGCACAAAGCAGTGTTTTCTTCTGTGTTAATGTAACCGCAGCTTGCTGAGTTACACAAGCTTTGCTATCGACATTTCTGCTTCATCATGTAAATTAATAGAGTCGGCTGAATATGTTTTAGCTCTGTGATGTTTTCAGCTCTCCAATTCTGGTTGGTTTCAGTTGGATTTAACCTAATTGCCAAACTGATTCCCATCAGTAATAACTTTTAACATTTATTTTTCCCAAAGGGAAAAAATTGTCTTGTCTGTATTCTCCAATTAAGAAGGTGATGAAATATTCAGTGTATGCCTCCACTCTGCCTTAAATTCTTTTGTTAACTTTATCAGATAAACTATAAAATATTAACCAGCCTACTGTCAGAGCATGTGTCAGCTGTATACTGTTTATCAGACATTTTAAGGTGCTTATATTTTTTAACATTGACTACATCACGGGAGACTGCATTATCCTCCATTTACAGAATCAATGTTTTTGGTGGGGGCTGCTGTAGCGGCTTGGTGTCCAATTTCTTTACAGCATGATCAGAACACCCAGGAAAGTGTCATTACTACAAGCCTTTATTAACATTTAAACAGGTGGAGCAGAAATAATGTCTCTCCTTAATTTGTCCTTTCATGGTATTTTCTGATCCTGCTGGGCTATAGTTTACAGTGTTACTGGAATTGTGTAGCCAATTGCAAGGCTGGGAGAGCCTAAGTTATATGTGGATGTTGCATGTACCTAATATATGTAGATAGGTGCAAACTCAGCAACTATATTAAAGCATGGCTATGTAGATACTTGTTTGGGAGTAATGTCTGAAAATACCTTATTTTTTGCATCTGCATGACAACTTTTTGCAAGCCTGATGTATATGCAAAAAAGTAAGGAGGATAAACTTGGCTTTGTGGCTGCTTGCAGTTGCCGTGTTTTATTATATCTATTAAGAAAGAATACAATTTTCTGAAAGGTTCTGTCCTCTTCTGTGTGCATAGTTTGGAAACCATTTGTGAGCTCACTGCAGTGATGGAAGAATTTCAATGCGTTCATTAAAAAAGTGAGGCTGCTTTCTTGTCAGGTCTGTGAAGGGAGTGCAAGCCTGAGCCACAACAGTAAAGTCAAAGCGGTATTTAACTTTTTAGCCTCTCTATAGAAATTGATTTGTATGTTTACTTACCTCTTATTTAAAAAAAGAAAAAAATTGAACATTTTTTTTTTTCAGTCGGAATCTGTGTGTTGATATTGAAAGCACACTAAATTAGCAGCATTTAAAAGCTGTTGGGCACAGATACAGTAAGAGGGGGGGAAAAAAAGTGGAACGTGTGGCACGCCGCGGGAGTGTTTCTCACTGCCTGCTGAGGTATCTGCAGCAGGGAGGCGCAGCATTCCTCACCTACTGTGGACATTTACATCTGGCTGATGGAGCCCTATACAGGCCCCTCAGGATTTTTCTTACCTGGCACGGGAAGCTCCGTATGCCAGTGACTATAAGAGGTCTTCCTCTGTCCCATCCTTTCCTCCCTCTTCTCCTGCGCCGCGTTTTGTGATGCAAAAAGAGCCTGCTTTTCATCAGGGCTCTCTCTGCATGTGGAAGGTGCTGTTTAAGAGGTTTGTGTTCCCTTGGTACAGCGTCTGCCACTTCCCTGGAAACCCTGTACTGGAGGTGACAGCCCTGTGAGCCCCTCATTCTGGAGCGGGGCATTGTGCCTGCCCGAGGAGCTGGCGGAGGTGAAGCAGCGAGGTGTGCGATGGAGATGATAAGAGCGAAACTAGATAGGGCTGTGTCTAGAACATGTGATGCCGTGGGTATTTAAAAAGCTTTTCCTTGCCAGAGATTCGAGAGGACAGTTTGCAGAAGGTTCCAGCTTTATTACGTAGAAATGTAATCTCAGCAGAGGTTGAAAAAAGAGTTAAAATGGCAATAAAAAAAAAAATAAATTTGTTGATTATTAGTATTTTTCTTCATGATTCTGACTTTTTTGATTTTCACTTTTATCTTTACTGAAGTCAGGAATAACAGGAGTCTGACTGAGAAGCATTTCTTTCCAGGCAAAGGGTAAAAGACACTCCATCCCAGATCACATTTGTTTAAAATATCAATACCTGTTAGATCTGACAAGGTATCCTGAGGTTGCCTTCCTCTGCAAGCAAGGCGCAGTCCCTGTGCCCGTGTGTCTCACAGTCTGGCACATGTGACCTTTTGGCCACACATAGTATGACAAAAATTAATTTTCTTAATGAAAAATGGCTGTTTTCACAAACTATTAATTGCTTTGTTAACTGGCTTATTGGATAGCCCTTTCAAATTAAAAATTTTTGAGTATATTTGAGGGGAAGGTTTTAAACTGTCATATTGATGTTTTCATAACAGAAAGATCCAGCTTTATTCATAGAAACATAATCTCAGTAGAGGTTGAAATAAACTGTCATATTGATGTTTTCATAACAGAAAGATCCAGCTTTATTCATAGAAACATAATCTCAGTAGAGGTTGAAAAAGAGTTAAAATGGTAAAAAAAAAAAAAAAAGAAGAAAGAAAATTTGTTGATTATTAGTCAGTATTTTTCTTCTTGATTCTGACTTTTTTGATTTTTACTTTTATCTTTACTGAAGTCAGGAGCATTTATTAATTCTCAAATTTTCCTACAGAAAAATCTCACTTGCTAGAGATATAATAAAGGTCAAAGCAGTTAGAATTACGCTAGAAATTGATATGGAGTTTATTATTTTTTCAGAGCAAATGGCAAAGTTATGCAAGACAACAGAAAATAATAACAAAGGATAAAGTAAATTGAGGCAAAACTGCCTCAGGAGAGTAAAGATGACCACCATGAAGGTCAGAAACTTTGAATGTGTTTTGCATAAGTATCCCAAGTGTTCTTATTTGAAGTCTTGCTGAAAATATCCTGATCCAGATACTTTCTGCTTTTCTTGTGGGTTTGTTTTAGTTTTGTTTTATTTTTACTCCTCAAGGTATCTTTTCATGGGACTCGGTGTTTGATAGGATGTTATAAATTCTAAAAAAAGATTATGCTACAGAGCCAGTTGTTCCATTTGCAAGAGAACTAATGTGATATGGACTTATTAAACTCTGTATTGATTGCTACAAGGAAATGAACGTATTAATGCAAAGGCATTGGAACAGCAGTTTTAAAATGTGAATTCATTCAGGAGCTCTCTAGCATGGTCCAGTGCCAACGCATTACCAGAAAACTCTTCTTTTCTTTTGAACTTAGAGATAAAGGACCAAATGCTGCAAACAAATGCATATTTAATTAGCCTCAGTGCCTCCTCTGGTATGTCCTCTGGGAGCAGAGTAACTCACGTGTGATAAGTGGCTGGACTTAACGTGTGCTAGACTTCTGTGGAAATCTGCTGTAAAATTACATTTGGTACAAATTTATTGGTCTGTCTCCTTCATAAAATACCCAAAACACGCTTCTTAAGAAAAATCAAACATACTTCTTGGTATCATTGAAAAAGGTAATTGAGGAGGAGGCATAAGCAGTCCCGAGAGATTTGGTTTTAGCCAGCTGATTAGTAGCGAGGGATTCAGTAGTAGCAGGGGTACTGTTGATTTGGTCTGTGATGTTCAAGAGTGTGTATATGTCCCTTCACGTGTGTGACTTTTGCCTCAGCTATAATGACATCACAAGATGAAAGTTGAGATGGAGAGGCAGACTGACTGACTTCTAAATTTGATGTTAAAGCTCTTCTTCAGAAGGTGATGTCAACTTTTGGTTAGGTTTGGCTGCCACTGCCTGTGAACTTGTAGGGAAGTCTACAGAAAATGCCTTGCTTTATGGAAGGAGGAAGCAAACATTGTTTGGAAAGGTCTTTTATACCTCAGGGATCTCTGTAACTTGTTATGGCTTTTGATTGCAATGAATCGTGCTCATGTTTAGGACCAGGAGTATTTATAAACCTGTGTCATTTAGCAACTGTGGCATACTTTTCCGGTAGGATGGAGGAGCTGTAACCAACACAGGTTGGACATTCATTTTAGGACATTCTTATTCTCTTTTTGCTACATTCTTTATGTTAACATGTACCAAATGCAAATGAGAAAATCAGATGCTTTAAGGGCATTCTCAATGCTTAACCTTAGCCTAGAGAAGCTTGTCTTCTGTAGTCGATGAACAAGCTTACAGGTTACATCAAGACACCTGAGTTAATCATAGAATCATAAGAATACCTCAAGTCTGAAGGGACCCATGAGGATGACCCAAGTCCAACTCCCTGCTCGTCACAGGACTACCTAAAACTAAATCATATGACTCAGAGCATTGTCCTTGAACTCTTGACAGGCTTGGTGCCAACCATTAACCTGGGGAGCCTGTTCCAGTGACCAACAACCCTCTCAGTAAGGAGCCTTCTCCTGATGTCCAATTTGAATTTCCCCTGATGCAGCTTTCATTCAATCTCCTCGTGTCCTGTTTCTGGTCACTGAAGAGAAATACTATATGTCTGCTCAACATTTCTCTCTAGAGCCTGAAGGAACGTCTCTCTCCCTCCTCAGCTCACTGCAGCTACACTGCAAGGAAAATACTACCCAAGGGCTGGTGGTAGTGTTTGTGAATATCTTGGTATAGCCTTACAGGCTGTGGAAAACCTCAAAATGAAGGCACTGCAAGGCTGAATCCCTTACTACAATACTGTGTGCAAGACCAGAGCTAACTGAATATTAGTTCACTGTACTTGGTTATATAAAATACTGAACGGGGTGCTGGTCTAGACTTACCTCATTTTAAGCATTATTGAGTTTGTGACTGAAGTACAAAGTAATTCTTGAATGTTACTGTCATTGCTTCTTTAGGATGAATTCTAAGGTCAAATTACTTGTCCGTGGCAGTTTCCAGCAAAAATCTTGTGGTGGCTTTTTGGATTAGTAAAAAAATTAGTGTTTCTTGTTGCTGGTGTGAAATAAGTGAGCTACCACACCACTAACGCATCATTGCTCTTACCATTTAGCAAGATCACGATGACTGAAGTGACGTGTATCTTAACTGAAGATAGAATAAGTTCTCTCATCATTAGGGACTTGAAACAAAGCCACTGAAATTAATGAGAGAAATTCCAGTTTGCTACAGCGTTTGTTGGCAAAGGCATGGAATCCTTAGTTCTGCTTTGCAAGCTCCCCCCTCTAAGATAGGAATTTGCCTGTTAACAAAATGTTTTTTTAATAAGTCATCCATTTTGCAAGGAGTGGATTTTTTTGGCACTGATCTAGGACATTGAGGAGAAGACCTGTCCAACAGCATGGCATTCCTTGTCTCTGAGCGCAACAGAACTTGTTCTGTATTAGTCACACACAGGCAGCCCAGTGTACTTCATGCTTATTGATTCACCTTGTTGATAATTGCAGCATGCTGCTAATAAATGAACCTGCTAAAAACTAATCCACCTATATTGTATCTGTGTAGTTATACTCATTGGTGTCAATTAAGTTCAAAGGGCACAGAAAGGCAGTTTGAATTTCCTTGAAAGCTTATGATCTTTCGTATGTGCAAAAGAATGATAATCTTCTAAAAACTGTGGCTGTTTTGTAAGATTTACCTTCTTCACGAAATATTCCCTGCTTTCTTGTTTTTTACCTTGTATAAGATATATATATGGGGATAGGAGGGAGAGAGGGAAAAGAATATGAGACTCTTTATTAATTTCCCTTTTACCAGATCTGATTGATGCAGAATGCTGTTGATCATAGTGTTCATTGGAAATACCATGTTAGTGCTTTTGTACTATTTGCTGCAATCAACGCTCTGACAAGTTTTCTTTGGTTTCATAATTTGCTATTTCATTGGTGAAAAAGCTCTGCATGTTTTTTAAAGAACCAGGGACCAGACTTTCTCAGGTCTGCTTAAAGCTTAAGTAACTCGAAGAGGAGATTCAAAGTTGAGGCATTCCAGCCCCAGCTGCTCAGTCCCACCTCCAAACCACAGCCCTTTGCCCTGTCAGTTGTGCTGATACAACTATTTGTAGGCCATGCATTGTTAATCTGTTCAGTGAGCTGGTTTAAGTAGTCCTCTGAAAGTGAGTGTTTATTTTTAACCCTGAGCTGACTTGCAGTGCATGTCTAACAAACCATTTGTCAGCACATTGGTGGCCAATAGCCGCTACTTCAGGGGGGCCTGAGGCTCCCAGAGCATGGAACACAGAGCAGCTGGGTGTCTTAACACTTTGAAAAGATCTGCACCTTGATGTCTGTCTGCCTTTTGTATTCTGAAAGAATGAGAACAGATACAAAAGTCCTTGGTTATCACAGCCAAGGTCTACTAAAAATACAATGGGCAGGAAATAATGGGACTAATGTTTACCTGGTTTTTCTTTTCCTCCTTCAAAGCACTTAACAAGTGAGGCTTAAATAATTATTTACAATATAGTGTTAAAGAAATGCTATTTCACTTGCATCCCAAATAAGGAAAACAAGAGAAATGAAATTATTTGCACACTACTAGAAGGGAATCTGTAGGGTCTCCCTCATAGTTTTCTGATGTACCTGTGTAGCAAATATTCCAGTAGTCTCTGTTGCCTAACCATGAATGGTGAGTGCCATGCACTAGAACAGGCTGCCCAGAGAGGTTGTGGAGTCTCCATTTCTGGAGATATTCCAAACTGACCTGGATGCGTTCCTGTCCAACCTGCTCCAGGTGAACCTGCTTTGGCAGGGGGTTTGGACCAGATGATCTCTGAAGGACCCTTCCGTTTGTGATTTTTAGATGTCTGAGGGTACCTGAGCCATCTGCGTGGGTCTGCAAAATACAGCACTGGATGTATGGGGTAGGCATGCTATCTGGGAGAGGTAGGTAAAAGCTGCGTAAAATACTGTATGACACCTAAAAATAACACTTTGTATGACATCTAAAATATCACTAGACACCTGCACTTAGGTAGTTGGGTGACACCCTGTTGTAACTTGTGCTCAGAGTATGAGAGACCTCTAAATCCCATTAGGCGTTTACAAGATAAAGTGATTTGTCAGGTTTGTGTTTCGTTCATACAGCTAATTTGTGTCAGAAGGCAGCTCAGAAAATGCTCAGGTGAGCTGTAGCTCCTTGGCCTACATATCAGGAACCCAAACAAACAGGTGGTTCCTGCTTTGTGAAGCTCATAGTGAAATAGGTCAGAAGAGGAGTGGAAAAGATATAAAGGTGATCAAAGAGTGAGTGAGCAATTAAACAGGGCAGAACTTAAGTCTCCGCGACTTCAATCTCCTGCTCCACTTTAGAAGACTGGAAGTTCCTAACCTTTCATATTTCTCACTAAAAAAATGATGCTGCCTAGTATGCCAGTGGTGTGCCTGGATCTGAAGCTGCACAGATGCCTGCAGCACATCTGCTACGTGTGATATGCCCTGGATGTGTCAGATTTCTTGGGTGCATGAAGAACATGAGCAGTTGGTCCACTCGTGAGGTTTGTTGTACAGGCACTGTGCAGCTGAAAGGTGAATGCATAGTGGTAGTCTGTCAGAGTCATCTGGTGGGCTAGGTGTAAAGGATGTGTCTAAGGGTAACTGGGAGCTTCACTAACCTTAGTAAAATGAGGGTAATTTGATTGACCTTCTTTGTAAAGCGTTTACTCTCTTGTTCCTGAAATGCTGAAAGACTCTTTCAGGCCTCAATTTTCCCCTCTTTGTAAAATGAGGACATGTTTCTCAGTCTTACTGCCATGGAGAAAGGCTTCATTAGCCAGTGTTTATATAGAAGGTTGTATTCTCACAGGAAAGGAATAAATGTCACATGATACTGGGACATTGTGTAACATGGGGTGTCATGAAGTTCTACAGAGCAAACTCAATTCTGTGGTGATTGTTTTGATTCCTGCCGAATCACTGCAAGTTATGAAATTATTACAGAGATGGTCTAGTAGATTATCAAGCCCATTAAGTGAATCTTCTTTTCATAGCACGCGTTACATTTGTCAGTAAGAGGCATAAAACATTCTAAAGCTATGAAAAATAGCAACTACTCTTCTGGGATCAAGATGTGCCTGCATATGAAAGCAAGTACGCATGCTGAGTAAACACACAACAGCTATAAAGGCAGTATGTATACCTTCTAACACTTGTGTTTTACCAAATTCTGTCTGAATGCTTGCAGTACCTGGATATAATGAGATGAGGGTTTTTTTTCTAACCAAACTCTTGTTACTTGATTATCAGGTCAGCTACTGAGTAGCTTTGATAACTCCCACTGCGAGTCACCACTGGATTGTTCCGTGCTGCTTCCAACTCCTTCATTGTTTTAGCCTTGTATAGTATGTCATGGCTTTAATAACAGGAATTTCTTTGAAGTCTGTATGCCTTGCACTGAGAAGATGGGAAAGAGAGGTTATTTGTTCGTAGTCGTTATTGTTGCTGCTAACTAGTGAGATTAATGTCTCCTGCTGTGGCTGCTGTCTCGCTTAGACCTTGCAAAAGGGGAACGGGAGGAAAGCATGGAATTTGATGAGGAGCACTAGTTTCTGTACTTGGATGGGGGCTCATCTGGCTGATTATTGGGAACGGTGCTGCTGATTACTCGCTCGTGTGCTCTCTTTTTCTCAGCAGATACCACTGAATCATGTGCAATTTGTAATAGTAAATTAGAGGTGATAAGTAGAAACCTTCTGCATCCGGTGCTCTCTGAATTTGGGGAAATGAATTCAAATTCAGTGGAACGGTGGTTCCATCCCCTAAACCCTGACATTGTATTTCTATTCCATTTATTTGTTCTGTAGTTTATCTCCTTACCCTGCGGTCAGTTTTCCTGACTGGTAAATTGTAAGTTTGCTGATGATAGCACCATTTGAAGATCCTGTTCCTAGCAAAGTACTTTTGTATCAGATGCAACTACTAATGCCATTTCAAATATGATACAGATGTCCTTTCCTATCTAAATAAAATACATGAGTAAATAACAGATCCTATTTATTTTATGGGCTGTCTACACAGTTGTGGTCCAAAGAAGAGCACAGCTCAAGAAAGGCAGCTTTCCTATGTGAGAGCATTTGGCTATTCTTAGTTGAGGAATTCCTGCTGGTTTTGGTATGTCAGCATCTGTTTTGATAACAGTCATCTTGGGCAGCAGAAGCATTGCTTTTTTGTAGGAACCCAAGGCATGCCAGACCCATAACTGTAGCTTAATGGATATTGCAAACTGCTGGAAACCTGAGGGGTTCAAATTCAGTCTGAGGGAAATGTTCTAATGATGGTAAGTTGCTCACCCTTAATTTGCTTCAAGCATGTCAGCTGTAAAACTGGGAAGAAAAGACAGCCGCTCTGAAAAAGAGTTTCTGTATCTGAGGGTGACAGTTATCTTGCTTAAAAATTTTATATAGAATTACTGGTTGTTTTTTGGTTTGGTTTTTTTTTTTTTTTTTTTTTTTTGCTGTTGTTGGTTTAACCTTTTTAGAAGCATTTCCCAGGTGCAGGAGGAAAATGACAAAATGTGGCTTGTGAAATAGTGAAAGTAGTAAAAGAATGAATAAAAATAAAGGCTGGCTCATGCTGGAAAAACTGGTGAAAGAAAATTTGCCTTGGCTTTAGAGTGGAGAGGATAAAAAGGAGAAGACAAAGTCATACTGTGGCTTGTGTTCATATGCTGCTTTCTGCTCACATACCTTATGTTGCTCAAATGGAAGTTTAAGGAGACCAGTGTGGCTCCATCAGTGCTTTTAACACTGGGATGCTGGTTACTGCCAAGCAGAATGCCTCAAACTCATTGCAGGGCTATGCATTAGAGTAGCATTAAAAGCTGAGCTGCTGTTGCCTGTATTTTATTGGATCAAAGCCCTTACGTTGAAAACATAAAGGCTCCATATGCCACCTAAGGAATTTCTAAACCCATATGCAAATCCACCTGGATTTCTGGAATGAAAAAATCTCTAGAAGAGGGCCCTTTTTGTTAATGCCTTTGAAAAAGCTGTGGAATTTGTTGCCGGTGGAGCTTGTGAGAGCTGGGAATTAACTGGAGTCATCTGCATTTTCTGCACTTGTCCTAGACATCAGGTTCTAAGCCTTGCTTTGGACATGTACTTGCAAAGGGGGCAAACCAGGATAATTCATGTTTTTTGCTGTCTTCATTTCAGCTGCAGATTTTACCATTATTCGGAAAGGCTAAATGAGTTTTAGTATGTATGTTTGATAACTGGCTCAGTAAAATGCCTCGAATGCTTCAAAATAAATGTTCATTTTGGGAGGACATGATAAATAAAACCCAAAAGGGCTGTAGTGTAAGTCAACCTACTGTTAGACTCTGTGGAGTGCTTTGAAACGTTTCACACCTGATATTCCTGACAACACCTCATCAGATGAATTAGTTTTGTTTTACCAAACATGTTTGAGATATTTGGCCTGACTTACCCAGGTGGTAGGCTGAGGTCACACACCGTTGAGTGCCACGGGCTAAAAATGGCCAGAGAGATTATGCTGCTACCATCATATTACATAGTAAATCTCTCTATTAAATATACCAGGTATCGTTGTGTCAGTGACACAAATTTAACAAAGCCCATAAGTGTCTCTTAGAATATTGCCAGTATGATAAAAGACGAGGATTGATTTCTCTGATTTGGTACATACAGTGGACTTAAAATATTCATAGTCTTCGGCCTGCTGTATGGTAACTTAATAACAGACTATTTTGAAGAGGGAGAGATGCTGTGAATCTTGTGGTACTGCTAATGGATTTGAAGAGGATGCTAATGCATTGTACCAGAAAGTGAATTGAGCTCTCGTGTGTAAAGGGGGATTAGAAAATATAATTATGAAAAAGCAACAGTCACAGGCTTGAAGAAGTTTCATTGATGTGTGGCTGCTACAAACAACGTTTTGTTGATGAGAAAGATGACTTTGATGGGTGTATGCCGCAATCGTAATCTTCTCTATGAAGTAACATGGAATGAATGATAGAAATAGCCATTTTGTGAACTATGAAGGGAAAATTAAATATAAAGTCTTATATTGACAAAAACTCATGCAGCTTTTAATTTGAAATAACAGTTGCCTACAGAAAGCTAAGCTTTCACATCAAGAACTGCATGAAAGCTTTGGGAGACAAAAATACAAGCGTGATATAACTGTCAAACCAAACGAAAACGAGGTCCCCCCGCTACACACACAAAGGCAACCAAGAAATTAAATAATTCATGGTCTCCAGCTGAGTATAGGAGAAGGATCTGAGCTTTTTTGAATAACATTCTCTAGTTCAGATGAATGAATGGCATGTTGTTATGAGTTGTGAATATATTGATTTGGATGTCATAAATCAGCCGCCTTGTGTGTGAACGCTGCAGCTGAGTGCTGATGACCCTAAATATTAGCTGTAATCACACTTGCTGGGTCAGGTATCCATGTTGTTATTCACATTTGGTGTGCTCATTCCTGTATGTGGTACTTGCAGTTCTGGCCTTCCATAAACAAGCATTAAGGCATCTTCATCTGAACAGATTTCTCTTGTTGTGACTGAGATGTCTTGCTAGGGGATGTTTATAAAGGACTGAACTCCCAGACTCCTTTGGAGAGCCCAGAATACCTGAGTCCTCTCAGTTTTTAACATGGATTTGACTGTGTTCCTCCAATATGTTTGAAATCAGAATTCATAAGGATGTTGGATGTGCCTGCAGTCCTTTTCAGGGGCTTGCAGCAGAAAATGAGAACATGTTGAATGGTACCTTCCATTTCTCTCGTGAGAGGAACTAATGCCTCTCCCAGTGCATGGTCCTATGTGTGTAGAAGCATTTCTGACTTGGTACTGGCTACGTTTAGCGATGTAGGCAGACATATTTTGGGTCACGGTGTACTTCCAGTTTTGAAAACCCTTTTTTTCTGCTGAGAGTTGCTCTGCCATCACATAGTCCCTTTCTGTGGCAAGGACATTTGGCTTCTAAAACTGGTACCTTAGGTGATGTATGGCCTCAAATACTTTCCTAAGAGCAGGAGCATTTGACCATCTAAATGCTAAGCTTCTTTAGCAATAAGCCATATGACAGGGAACCTGGTTGTAGAAATATGCTTAAACAGGGGCAAGATAAAATTATCTTACTGTTCTTACCCTCTCTTTTTCAACATATACCAGTAGATGTGAATTTCAATAAAATTATTGTACAGAGACATGCATTTCCACACCAAAATATAATTCTTAGCTCATTTTTCATTGATATAAACCACATTTCCACACCAAAATATAATTCTTAGCTCTTTTTTCATTGATATAAACCAGTTTGTCTCTTGTAGAGTGTCCAATATAAGCAGTGTAAAAGACAATATGATCCCACTGTTTATTTTAGAGACCCTGATGTAACCATTCACACCAGGGAAAGAGTCAGCAGCAACACTGACTGTTTCAGCTGTGATAGGCCATTTCCCACGTGATACAAGTACCTGGAGACAGATTCAGGAGCAAAGAAAAATGTACATGGAATCCTTGCTAAGTTTGGGTAGGCTGTTCTTCATTCAGAGTGTTTTGGACTTACATAGATGTTTGAATAATTGAGGGTTTTTTGTTTGTTCAGTGTTCCAAAATTTGGAGAGGGAAAATTATTTTAGACTGGATTGAACAGGTTTTTGTTTGTCAGTTTAACTTTAAAATGGCTGAGACTGCCATGTTTTGAACATGGTTCTTTGACTCACTGGAAATATAACCTATTTAGTTTTCAAGAATTTATAAGTGTTTATAAAATACTAAAACTGATGAAAAATAATTTGCTTGATTGTTTCTAGATTTTATGGCATTATTTTTTTTTAGATTTAAAAAATATGCAAAGCCTATTATGTGGTGCCTTGCCTCTTGTTTAAAAACTCATATGCAACAGTAAAATACATTTATTTTTGCTTTTTGATTTTAAATTACCTAAAAATGTAATCTGAGGTTGGTTATAGGAAGTGAGCCATAATTACTGCTGGTTATAATATAACTCATTAGTTTCAGAAGGTTGAATTGTTAATATCAGAGTTCAGATATGGTTGCTTGACCAAGCTATTGACTGAAACTTTTAAAGTTCCATATATTGTACTATGAATGAAGGACCTTATTCATGAAAGAAATTTGAGCTACTTCTGCTCGTTTCTCATGTTGCTTAAACAAAGGAAAATTGAGGCATGGATTTCCACGAGGAATTCTTGAAGTACATTTGTTCTTGTGGAGATGGGAACACTGTTGCTATAATATGCAAATAGGTGAAGATTTTGGGGGGGATGTTGGAAGCAGAAACATCTGTCCTTCACGTTTCTGTCAGACATGGGGAATGTTCAGCATAGAAAAGCACATATTTACAAAATGTGTCTACAAAAATTAGATTGTAGATTTTTTCATAATGAAGGGGGCATAAATACGTGCAACCATGTGCTTTCTTCTTCTGGACTACTTGCTTCATTAAAACTCTATGATTCAGTAATTATAAGGTAATGATAAATTTAGCATATATACAATAAAATGTAATATGCAAGAAAATATAATCTGAAAAACAATCCACTTCACCCATAATGTTGATATAAAAATCACTTTGCTAGCCTGTATTTTTGTCCAAATAATTCCTTTCTCTGTGTCTTTCTTCTGTCTCTCCTTTTCCTATTGTATCATATGTAAGCTATTTGTCTTCATTTCCAAGGCATTTTGGGCTTCTGCCAGTTTTTTAACCGTCTGTTACTCACTATTAAAATACAACTTTTTCTTTTCTATGCCATACACTGTCAGCTCTTGCACCCTTCATATTAAAGATTCAATAAACGCCTCTATTTCCTTCCACACTGTGCCACTTGGGAAGAGTTCTTCATAAACATATCCACTGTCTTCATACTGTCCTTTTTCCTGATGCTCATTTAAAAAAAAATAATTTAAAATAGAGCAAGCCAATGTGTAACCTGCTAGTCTGCTGGTGTCTTGACTTCTCCTCTCATATTTACTAGAGCTATCTGCTGGTTCCTCTCTTTCTGTGTGACTCATTTTTTGTTTTTCATTTATTTAGAATGAAAGTCCTTTGGGCCAAACCCCATCCTTTTTTCAGTATGTATTTACAGTACCCCAGTTGAACAAAGCTCTTCCTAGAACTAAGATTCTGAAAGACTTGAGAATTTCATGCAATAGCTTCTATATAAATATTACCTTTGCATTTTGATATATAAAATAATCTCTGAGCTTTTGTAGCCAGGGAGTTTGTCCTGGTGTTCATTTAGTTTTAAGAAATGACCATTGATGATTGCAGCTGTCTGGCTACCTGATAGCTAAAGAGCTTATGCATGTGCCATTAGGGGTTGTCATAAGCAGATAATGGCAAGTGACTTTGGATTGCAAGGAGAACTAAAAGAGAAGGCAGGATCATCTAATGAGGTGTATTCTGGTAGTACTGCTACTATTCACACATATGTTTTGTTGCCAGGATTCAGTTTTATTATTACTTCTGATTTAGCTGGGTGCTTGAGGATTCTGTGATTTTATGTATTTTTTTTTTTAATTTTATTTTTCAGTGCAAAACCAGTAGTTACTCTGTGGCTGTTACTTCTCTGAAGATTTGGTTGGAGCACCTTTCTGCTGAGGGCATTGAGGTTGTTCAGCCTGGAGAAGAGAAGGCTCTGGGGAGACTTTATAGCGGCCTTCCAGTGCTCAAAGGGGGTTTATAAGAAAGATGGAGAAAGACTTTTTACCAAGGCCTATAGTGACAGCACAAAGAGAAATGATTTTAAATTGAAAGAGGGGAGATTTAGATTAGATACTAGAAAGAAATTCTTTACTGTGAGAGTGGTGAGACACTGGCACAGGTTGCCCAGAGAAGCTGTGGATGCCCCATCCCTGGAAGTGTTCAAGGCCAGGCTGGGCAAGATGGGCTTTGAGCAACCTGGTCTCGTGGGAGGTGTCTCTGACCACGGCAGGGGAATTGGACTAGATGATCTTTAAAGTTCCTTTCCAACCCAAACCATTCTATGATTGTTTTCTTGAATTTCATTGAGAGTTGTGTCTGACAGGCCATTCTTCAAATGCACCGCTTGTCTGAATCTACATGTCAAAAGTAGTTTACCTTGAAGCATATGGATTCTTCATGGCATAGATTGGTCCATAGAGTCCTCTGACATGTATCCCATGATGAATGAGGTGTATGGATGTAAAGGTGCTTGCTATCCCTTTGATTTAGTGCTATTTGTATGCATGTAGTTTTATTTGTGTGAAGAAAAGTGCCATGCATGGTTATATAGGATTTTCCTCCTTTGGCATGCATCCTGTTTAGTTCAGGGCTCTGGAGCTGATACAGTCCTTTGACAGAATAAGGAGAATGGAATCCAACATCGTGCATCTCGGCATCTTTTTTGCTGAACTGCAAAGAGTTGGGCAAGGAAATAAATAAAAGCAACCCGTTTTTTTTTTTTACTGCCTTCCAGTTTCTCAGGGCTGTCAAAATAATTTCAAGAGTTGATTCCTGCATCCCTTTATTTTCAGTGGAAACTGAGTAGTACTTGGTGTTCACCTCAAAGGCTACCTGACTAGCCTCAAAAGATTTTCAATTTGCTAAAGGGAAATAAGATTATTGCTTCTCTCTGTGATGTGAGTTCTTCTCCCTAAATCTTTTTCTTCCTATTTTCATCCCTCTTTTCTTTTTTCTCTTCCTCACAGAACATTGTAAGCTAGGCTGGGAGGCACACACGTAGTCATTCAGGGCTTGTTACAGTGACAGAAATGGAAGTATTGTTCTGTCTATGCAATGTTTTCCCCTTGCATTACATTATCAAGCATTTGGTACATTTTCGGTTTTGATATTCTAGTGTTAATAAGCTCATTACAGTGATAGCTGAGCAAAAGCATTACAGGTAATGGGGTTCTGCTTCAGTTCCTGAGAGAGATTATTCCACAATGAATGGATCTCATTGTCAGGACTTTTGTTGTTTATTTGGCCTGATTCTACTTTGCTCTCTCTGTTTCACACCTTTTCTTCTAGCCATGCTTTTCAAAACAGTTCAGTTTTCCTACCCTTACTACTTTTCTTTCTCCTTTCTCTTGCACTCTCCTAACTTTCCCCTTTTTGCTGAGGAGGTAAACACCTATATTCTGAATAGTCTCCAGCCATTCCAATCCAAACATTTGTCTCAGGCTGGTTTGCCAACTTTTGCTTGTTTTTAGCACTGGTAACAAGACTCATTCATTGTTTGCTTCTTTGGGATTTTATAATAACTATTTCTAGAATGAAACTTTTCATAATTTACAGAATATGTCTATTATGTGTACTAACATCTTTCTTTTCCAATAAGATGTTTTGTTTGAGTATAGTCCACAGAGGGTAAAGTCTGGCTGGGACCCCTGCAGTGGTTTTAGAGGTGTTCTTATGATACTAACTGTATTTGTGACAGGTAGGATCTCGTTAGCTTAAGACATGAGTCAGTGCCTTGAATGAACTGTTGATACAGAGACTTTCTGGAAGCACTCAACTGCAACCCTGTTGAGAAAGGGAAATCACCTCAAAGTTGTATTGGAATAAAAAAGTCTGAGGAATTAAGATCCTTGTCTGCAGTGTTAACCTCAACTTGGGAGAGGTAGCTGAGGAGAACCCTTAAGTTACATGTTACCATCCTTCAGCAAGGTTATGGTACAATATTTTATTTCTCTCTGCATCCAGATTTTGTGATTGATTTCCATGTTCTGTTTCTCAGTGGAAGAGCTTGTTTTACTGTAAGGTTTGTCACTTATTAAAGAGTTCTTTCCAAGGGGCTGGCAGATGCTAGCTATTCCTTTCCTATTGTGGTGGGGCTCTTGTGGTATGAGTTTGTTCTCGCTTTTTACACACCCAAGAAGCTTATGAACAGGGTTTGTGCACCCTGAGCTGCAAGACCAAGTTTGGAAGTTCAGGAGGTAGAAGTGAGGGAAAGAAGCCTATGGGTAGAGTGCTAACCAGAGCATCTGTGCCAAGCAGGATGATAAGGGGAGTGTCTCTGAAATGTAGGAATCCCCTCTCAGCCCGCTGCTACCCTGGTACACATCAAGCCTCTCTATTGGGGATGGATGTGATAAATCTTCCTGAACATGCCAAGTGAACCTCTCTGTCATGGTGAGTCTTGGCTATGCTTTTGCTAAGTGTGGGAACTCATCTGTAATGTGCAACTTCAGAAATTATTCTGAAAGCATTGTTTCTCTGGCCAATTTGCTTGAATTTTTCCCTCCTTGGTTCCATTTCCTTCTGATCTTGGATTTCAACAATATGAGAACTGAGTATCAGATCCTCAAACTCTGCTGCAGACCTTTCCTTGGCTTTCTGGAAGAGAGGTCTTGTGCTGATGAGGACTCACTGGAGCTTGCTTATATCAGATGTGTCACTTATTACTGTGATGAGGCTGGCAGGTTGAGAGGGAGACTAGATGAGAGCTAGAAAAATTGATTGTATGCATGGGTTCTGCAAGAGAGTTTGTAGATTAAAGCTCCCTGTAGATTTGCTTGTGGAGCAAAGGCAGTGGGTGGGTTCTGATGTTTGGGCAGATATATGAATTGGGGTTGTTCTGGATCACTGGTATAGGTTTAGCTTGGACATCTCTTTATTTTCATGATTTGTCTTTTAGGAAACAAAATAGGTCAGCCTTTATTGAAGACTTTTTTCTTTTTCTTAGTGATGCAGGAAGGGTTGAGGAACATGAAGGAGGGAGATAACAGGACTGAGGCTTGAACTGTAGAAAATTTCTAAAAATTCTCATATTAAAAATGTGTTATGGTACTGCACTACAATCCAAGCTCATTTGCAAAGTGTTTCAAAATGACATAGCAGTGCACGTAGAACTCTTTGAACCCCAAATTGTTCGCGCATAATAATATGAATGACCAGTAAAACATCTTAATGGACATGTGGAGCAGGAATGGGAAAGGAAGCCACATCACTGTATTCATATTTTACGATGAATTCTTCCAGTGACTGAAAACATAAGTCATGATTCTCCTTCATTTATAGTTATGAGCTCTCTGTCCATGCCTATGTGCTGAAAAGCATTGATGCACTATTGAAAGAGCACTACACTGCTCATTTAATCTGTGTTGGCTGTGTATTTTACATAAATCAGTCAGATTTGATCTACTCTATCACAAACTTTGAGATAAATTTTCCAGTCCATGCAGGCATATTGCCCATTAATGAGAAAGGGAGTTAGACATGTCAGGCAAGAGCCTTCTGTTATCTGCTTACTCTAATGCTTCTCCAGACATGATCCCACCTATAAAGTCAGGATATAGGTGGGGATTTTGCTTTGGAGGATTAAACTGATGTAGAGCTCCATAGAAGTAATAGGTGCAGATGAAACTCTATGGATAGGCCAGAAGGGAAGACTTCTACATGCATTTCAATTTGAATTTTTAAATAATTGATATAACAATTTGTCTTGTCTGTGCCATTTCTTTTACAAAAACTTTTTTTTTTAAGATGTAGGGAAAGAATATCAAAGTTATTTTTCTCCATTTAGTTTTCATAAAAATGCACAAGCTTGTTTGTGCCACAATACTGCTAAGTACTCTGTCATTTGTCATCACTTTGCCACTATGCACAACATGGTCACTCTGAATTGCCTGAAATGTAAGATATAAACATGATCAAAACCTGAAAAATGCTGGATACCCAGCCTGTAATTTACTTAAAATGCTTTAAGTGAATCAGTCTGGGGCCAGACTCTTTTCAGTGGTGCCCAGCGACAGGAAAAGGGGCAACAGGCACAAACTGGAACATAGGAAACTCCATCTCAACATGAGAAAAAACTTCTTTACTTTGAGGGTGACAGAGCACTGGAAAAGGCTGTCCAGAGAGGGTGTGGAGTCTCCTCTGGAGATAGTCAAAACCTGCCTGGATACGTTCCTGTCCAACCTGCTCTGGGTGAACCTGCTTTGGCAGGGGGTTGGACTAGATGATCTCCAAATGTCCCTTCCAGCCCCTGCCATTCTGTGACTCTGTGGTAGTGGTGTTCTTATGTACTCATGGATAATAAAAGTCCATTTGGTCCTCTTTTGAATATTTACAATTTAACATAGTTGTTAACACTTAACGCTCTCTAAGGGATGGTTTTTTTTTACTGTATGTTCACTTGGGTCCATCATCCAAGGAATGAGATTTGCTTAGTCAGAGCAAACATCTTCTATCTTGTGCCTATAAAAAAGTAGATTAAAGCTGATCTTTGATAAATTGAGTCCCATAAGTCTGACTGAGCATTTGGGAAATTATGTGGTTAATAAGCGATGGCACAAAAAGAGATTTCTTCTGAATTTTGTCTATGCTTGTTGAAGAGAAGTTGCCATCACTTAAAGATTTCGGTGTGTTTGCATGGCTTGTGCTACGTGTAGTACGGAGTAAGACATATGTTTAGTATGTGTCTGAATACCCTAAGCCAAGGATGAAGAAGAGTATGTGTCTGGCTTCACTTGAAGACAGGTAGGGATAGGTTTTAAAAATTTTAGATTGAGTTGAAAAACCTCCCCCATCACATACTCTCTAATGAGTGCTATCTGCAGTGTGTCTGGCTATTTAAAGTACTTCTGTGAGAAACTTTGGGTTCTGTTTGGATGTTTGTCATTGGCCTGCCAACAACTTTAAGTCAGTAATTTCACTGGGTTGTGCCTCAGATTCTCTGTCTATAAAACTAAGATAATGTCTGTGACTAGCTTCATAAAAGATGCTGTGATCAACTCATGAAAAAAACAGTAGATGAGAATGGGTTGGGTGGTAATGTTGTTAATTTATTTTTTCCAGCTCTGTTTTAGTGTAGATTATGTCTCAAGTTAGGATGGACTTCCTTTTAAAAGATGTTTGCATGAATCCCTTATTGCTTCCAGAACTCCCCATAAAATAAACATTGCTACCAGACTCTGGGTAGGTGACTTGCAAGGGAAATCTCAGAGCTGTGAGTACTGTGGAGTCAGTGAAATACTGCTCTAAATCCAGGTCAGTGCTGAATTCATGCTTTAAAAGGCTAATGGTTAATCTTTAGTAGGGAAAGACTCTAATGAAAACCAAGGCATCATTAGCACTCATGTAAAAGCAGAGCTGTTAGTCTTGGTATCCTCTTGTGTTCTCTCCTGGGAGAGTAAATCACACCACCGTACATTTTCTATATAAATTAATTGGCTAAAGCACAGATCTTCACTTTCTACTCTGAATGCCAATTAAATTAAATCTTTATTTAGTCAATAAAATATTTTGGAACTATTCTGGGTGAAAGGTGTCAGAAAAGCGTAAGATGATGTTTTCCATATATAACATTTCCATTACTTAACACAAACATACCCTACCTTTAACTGCCATTGGTATGCAAATTTAGCGTCCCATGTATTGAGAATTACCAGAATTATTTGCTACCACTAGACAGTAAAGCAATCAGAATTAGGGGCCTGAGTCTAACAGCTTTTAGACAAGGTACACCTATGCTTCTTGAAGAAGATTATGCCTGTTCCCTGGAACAACCTCTTCTTAGAGACAATTACATTTATAGTCTGGGGCAGGGGTGTATCTAGGAATGTGATTGTGACAACATCCCAGGGCTCTTACCAGCCATCTTCGCCCCCGAAAAGGACCAAACTCAGAACCAAGATGCTGCCCAACACTTCATTCATCAAGTGCCATGCAGGAGCCCTGCAGTGAGCATCACAGCTCTGATACTCTGACATTACGGCGCTCTGCAATTCCAGCAGAGACACATTTTCTCTGATTCATTTCACCAGAGGAGAGGAAATAAGTCTATTTCTGGATACTCAAAGGAAACAGCACCCTATAGGCTCCAGGATGTCTTTGAAGAGCATTTCTGTGGTCAGTGCTTCAGTCGTGTTGCTAATGACAAAAATAGTGGAAAGTGTACGTTTAGGTGTATAGGTTTTGGTACAAAATAATTTGGCAGGTAATGCAGTTTCTAGACTTTCAGTGTCAACAGCTGAGTGATGTTGCCTTGTAAAGTTCACTAGTGAAATATCTCTGGTTGTAGGAAGTCCAGGTGAATAACACATGCAGCAAATGTTATTCTCTTGCTATTTTTTTTTTCTGGTTTATGAAAAGACAAAATGTAGTTCCCTTAGAAAAATCTGTGGATGTTCTAAAGTATCTTTGCCCTTTTTCTTACAAAAAGGTTGTGTTTTTTTTTTTTTTAAGTGCTTTTGGACTTGCTTGTCAGTAACATTCACTGAGCTGTGTTAATTTTGAAAAATTCAGAATAGAGTTTTGCCACTTTAGAGATAATCCATGAAAGCTCTCTTCCTGCAGACTGCAATAAATCATCCCCTCTACTAAAAGCCTGGATGTCATTTGAAATTTATTGCATGGAACTGGTAGTGGACTTAAAAGCCATTTCACATGTCTTATTACTCCAGTCATCTAATTTATGGGTTTCAGCCACAATTGTAGTTGGAAAAGTATTTTCCTTCAACTGATTAATATGATTTCTGCTTTTGCATTCATTTCACTTTTTATAATTTTCTGTAATCATTGCAAGAGACTTTGGCATCCAGCGTTTAGATAAGAAACTGAAAGAAAGGTGCCAAGAGAGACTGATGCAGATTGACTAAGCTTTACTGGCTCTTAGCTGCACTTGTCAAAAGGTATCTCGGTTATTGTTAGTTGAGCAATCCTGCCCTAGGAAAGAGAAATCTGTCAGGAGCTTCCTTGTTTAACATGAGAATCCATAGCTCTGTGGAGGGAATATGAAGGCAACCTATTAAACGCAGATGAGGTAAGCATAAGTAACACAGCACAAAGAATAGTAAGATATTGGCGTGCTTTTCTTTTCATTTGTCAGTGTGAAGACTAGTTTGTGTTTGCTGGGCTAGGTAAGAGTGCCTTCTGATTCTCATCAGGCTGATCACCACAAGGAAAGATAGTATGAAGAACATGTCTAAACCAAATAATAAAAAAAGTACAGGTGTTAACCTCAAGATGGACCATGTTATCCATTTTAGGAGTCTAGTCTTAGGCTCAATTCTGTTGACGTGAGTGGTATGTGAATTAGTAATTCTGCAACACACACATTGCTGGTGTATGTGGTCTGCATGTACGCTTGCATGAATAATTTATAATTTGTATTATGAAAGTATGAAAAATTCTACAGGCACCTTCCAGAAGAAGAAATACTGCATAATTCTTGCCCTGACTAGCTTACGCTATTCTTAAGTATGGCCCAGCCTATATTTGTCCCAGCGTGTACATGCGTGGTAATGGATAGCTGTTGAGGAACAGCATCAGCAATACCACAGTTACTTCCCTAGCATCAGAGCATGGCGCGAGGAATTAAATATATTTATGTCATATGTAAGTCAGTGTGATGGTGACGGGTCAAGCACAGACCCATCCAGAACTGGCATGTCCATGAGGTGTTGGATTAAGTTTGTCAGTAGCACAGATATGGTGGTCTTTCCCTACTCTGGTGCTCGTGGCCTGAATGCCCAAAGACTAGGTGGCCGAGGGCAGAGTGTGTGTGATGCTGCTTTGGCTGCTGGACAAAGCTATGATTACTGGCCAGAGCGGTGACTTTCACTGCAGCAGTGGATGCTGACATGCCACGGACAGATGTTTGAAACCAATATAGGCTTCGCTACGTGTTTATATAAATAGAGAGTCTAATGAGGAGAAGGAAGTCATACAGCTCTGACTCCCAAATACCCATTCGCTCTGTTTCCTGAGAATTTGAAGAGATTAAAAACAAGAATAGTGTAAAGAGAATCCTACTGTGGTTTCTACAATGCATGTTTTCTGCTAATAACACCTGGGAGGCTGTGCGAAGTAACAGCTGAGGTGCTTAAGGGCACCTCTAGTGCCATCTACCTCCTGTGCACATCTGTGGATTTGGGCATGCATCCAAAAGGAGGCCGAGAAGAAAATCAGGCAACGATGAGACCATTGCAACAGGAGGAGGAGACAGTCCTCTGCTGCTGAATATGTAAGTTTCTGGGTGTAACCTGGGCACTCCAAGGTTCAGGATATTCGCCAAGCGTTTGAGTAAGAGCAGACCTCAGAACACCAGTTTGATGTGAGGGAGCTGAAATTGCTCCTCGTGCTAACCAGGAGGAAATACCGCACCTGGGATGCCTCCTGTTCCCCTTGAAACAAGCAGCCACCAGTAGGCAGAATCTGCAAGCCTCCCTGAGGTGGAACTGCTGCTGGGTCTGCTGGGTGATGATGTGTCCAGGTTCAGTGCAAGTGGATCTGGCAAGTCTAAGTGGCAGTTTTGTAGGGAATTTGCTCTCGGATACCACTGCTGAATAGAAAGCTGATGCTGTAATAGAGAATACAATGCTGGAAGTCCCTAGATGATGAAAGATTAATGAGTAAGGGTTAGGTTTGCAACAGCTGTTTCTTTCTTTCCTGCACATAGACAGTAATGTTATGCAAAGATAAACATATTAGCCAAATATTAACTCTTTTTAAAACACAATAAAAAGCAGCATGTGACAGGTTCCTATATCTAAAATGGAATAGTACACGTTGCCAGTTTCAGACTGAACTCAATTGAGCCGCTACTGGAATTTCAAAAGAGGATTGTTCTGTATAGTGCCATCAGTTTGTGTTAGGATTTAATAATGAAACAAAGACTGGTTTTCCATGCAGCAAAGTTTATCTAGGAACCAGATCTTGAGCAATTAATGCAGCTACTACAGCCACAAGACCTAAGGTGATTTACTCAATTTGAAGCTTGCAAAGTAAGCACTGCATATTTTCTGTTGTTAATTTTTCACAGTTCATACATCAGCATAATGATCTGTCTGTAGTGGGAGAGTATTTTTGGGAATGTTCAATGTGAAAATTAATTTGCTTCATCTGTAGTGACGTCTTCTTTGTGTTTGCTTCCTGTGAATGTTCCTGCTGTCAAGTTTTGCTGGCACAAATATGTAAAGACACCCATTTTTTTAAACTGCATGCACAATTGTTTGTGCTGGAAGTGCACGAGGGCTCTTTCAGTCAGGAAACAAAAAAAATGTGTAAATACTCTCAATTAACTGATAGAATTTGAAAAGAAAATATTGAACTATCTGTGCTTGCACTTGCAAAGAGTTGAAATAGAGATTTGTCCTCAACTCAATTGGATACTTTCAAGTGAATTTTAAACTACTGGGTTGGGAGGGGAGCTGAATTAATCTAAGAAATTCCTTAATAAGTAATTTTAAATAATTCAACCTATCACATTTTAGTTATTTTCTTCTTCCATTTGGCTTTTGTTTTTTAAAGTAACACGGTCTTTTTATGAAATAAATGGCTTTCATTATCTAGTCCCTTTATTTTTACTGTGAGGCAGTAGGTATCAAAGGCAAACGTACATTCGCTGTGCTGTTTCTTCACCTTGCCACACTGAATGAGGCTTCTCTGCATTGCTTTCTATAAGACAGAGACAAAAAAGACTAACTGGGAAGTGAGGCCCCAGAGCAGTGCAGCTCAGCAGACAGCAGATTGCTAATGGCACCTGTATTTCAGTTTACAGTAGTGTCTGCTAACAACACACACAGTGCGCTCTGCTTGATTTTTTTTTTTTTTTTTTTAGCCCCCCTGTTCTTTCCCTCACTCCCACACGCTTAATTAGAAAATCTGATGCAGCCAGAGACGTTATCTGCCATACCGTGTGTGTTAGTGAGGAATGCATTCTTTGATGTTGCTGATAAGCTTTTCTGTGTTGTGGGTAGTTAATTGGTAGTGGAAAGGAAATGTCTGGACTAGTGTAAAAGGAAGCTTCCTAACTGTCTCTCATGCAGCTGGTCTCGCTGGTTGATGAGCCAAGGTGTGGTATTGATGTAGCAGTGGTGAGGAGGTCCTGCCAATATTGCCCACCCCCCAGCAGAACTGTGCAGAGCACCTGCACCTTTGGAACCAGTTCTGAATTCTTCTCGTCTTTCATCTTTGTAAGGGAACAAAAATAGCGATAAAACACAGTTCTTCCCAAAACCTGGAGGGCCAAATTTCCTGCTGGTATAAATCAGCATGTGCAGTGTAATATCTCCTCAGGTCATGCTGGTCCACCAGCCCTTTGAGAGCAGGGAATGTGGATGGTGAAGCATTTGTAAAACAGTGAACTAGCCAATCGCTTAGATCCTTGCAAAAGTCAAAATAAGAACCTTGTTTTATTTGAGGTTTGTTTTCTGCAGCTCTCAAGCCTTATTTTGCTTCTCAATCGTATTTTGACTTTGCTGAATAGAAGATTTAGCTACTGAATTCTAGCTCTCTATTTACAGTCTTACAAACCATTGTCAAATCTGGCTTTATTCTTTTATTGTAAATAAATAGTGGAAGGATCATGATCTTTTTCTGGAAGGGAGGACATATTTTGGGATTTTTGGTTTGTTCAGCAGTATTAGGTCATCTGGCTTTTTCTTAGATTTCTGCCTTTTTGCTATTATTGCTCACAAGAAAACTTGCTTCATCCAGTAATAGATTACTGTTGTTGTGAAAGGTCCTTCTGTTCCTAATGAACTTTAAAATAGTTGTCCTGGTTCTTTGGCTCTGTTGGCTATCGGTTTGTTATGTCTTTTTCCTTCCCTTCTCCATTTTCTATAACATCTAGTTTCTGTTTATACTTTACCATTTTCACCTTTCTCTTTCTTGCATTTGTTATATGCATTTCAAAAAAATCATAGATGCTTTGACTTCCATTGTAAGCCTGGCTGCATTTCTCTAACCAGTGTGATTCTTGTTTTGAATCATTACACTGTGGCTTTTGGGATAAATAATAAGATGTTCTTTAGCTCTTGCCAATCGTTGTCATCTTTCCATCATATTTATTTATTTATTTATTCTGCTGGCTGAATTTGGCCGTGATTGTATACACCTATTTGAAACTGACCCTTGAAGAGCACCAAGTGGAAAGGGAACTGGTTTGAAACTTGTGCTGTGTGAATATAACAGATGTACTGGAGCCATGCTCACTTGTACGTAGGCAACACTAGTTTTTAATTCTGTTTCTGTTCCTTATCTGCCAAAATGATATGTAGTATAGGATGAAGATCCTCACTGAGTCCCAGACACCCTCCACCTCCTTGTTTTCACTAAATTATGATGATTGACTTTGGTTGTTTTCCTACCCACCCACCCCAACGTGGAACTGACAGAATTAGCTAATAATTGATGCTGATCTTGCTGGGAGTTCCACGCTGTCCTGGGTTAGCTGAAGGGCTCTGGCAGAGCTGTCAGGCCCAGGACTGACTGTCCTTGCCGTCTGCTGTGTGTTGGTAGCACATGTGGTACGCAGACTGCTGCTTTCTCAGCTACCCTGGTGTGGTGAATGGATAGCAATTACACAAGGGTCCAGTTATGTAAAAGAGATCCAGAGCAGCTCAGAACAGATTTTCTGTGTTAAACAATTAGCTGAGTACTGAGATATTAACCAGATGTGCTGCCCTTTGGGCCAATTTTTGCAGTCTGGTTCGCAAATGTGGGGTAGGAGAGGAGATTCAACCTGTTTTCCCTCCTCATACAACAACAAGGGAAAACCATGATCCTGAGAATGCCAATGAGGAGAGCCAGATGGTTAGCTATTCCTGGTCATGCGCCTTTCACAGTGTTGTGCTGCCCTTCTTGCTTTGTTCCCATCTGTATCTGCAGTGCCACGTTCCACGTTGAAGGGATGCTGAAGCATCTAGAAAGCATGAGAACACAATAGGGGAGGAAAAACTCTATTTTGTCCAAAATACCAGATTCGGAATTAAGGCTGAAGAGGATTTAGCTTCAGTGATATCTGGGAGGCTATTGTATCTGGGTGAGTTAGTGAAGTGAGAAGCATGATTTCCCTTACCACTGGCAGTAACGCTGCCCAAGAGAGGTCACCAGACTCCCCGGCTCTGCCAAAGGGCAATGGAATATGCGAGAAAAGGATTCATCCAAACTAATTTGTCTGAGAAGAGAGGCTGAGGAAAAGCTTTGCAGGGAAGACCTTGGAAACGACAGAAGATAACTTAGGAAACATCTTGTTCTTTCCAATTAGTCTGTTTGGTCTCTAGTTCAGGTAGAGGGATGCTAAAGTACTGATGAGCATGAATGTCTGATTCCACTTTCACTCCTTAGCCTCTGTGAAACAGGAAACTAGGCAGCTCTGTTTGCAAGCTGCAAGGGAAGCATCTTACAGCCTCAGTTGTGATCAACCTCAAACTTTCCCATCATGACAGTGTCTTAGATCAGTGACTGCACATGTAGTATGGTATGTGTACTGGATGATGACTTCGAGTAGTTTGTTCAATGCACAGCTTTTCAATTTGAAATACAAATTGCCAAGTTACGCATTGCACAGACTATTAATAATTTGTGTTTCAGATTGCTAAGTACATACAGCTAGTAGCACACATATGCCACAGATTGGTAACTCTTGTTGATGTTGGAAAAAAATCACAACCCTCTTACAGGTTTTGCAGTCACTTGAGAGGATATTTGCAGGCTGGAGTGGTGTGACACAATCCCTGCTAGGGCTGACAGTGTATGAGGAGGATTTTTGTATTTTATTTTTTTTTCTTTCCTGCTGCTACTGACTCATCTGCTCTTTTTGCTGTCTGTTTACACTCATTTATATGCACTTACTCAGCTGACTGGTTAAGTTCCACCACCCACTTACAACTGCAATGAATAATGTTTTAGGCCTGGTGTCTCACAAGTGCAGGCCCCTCACACATCAATGTCATTACTGGAATTGCTTTTACTGATAGCAGCCACGTGGCAGGTGTTCAGAGAGCAGCCTGCAGAACGAGCAGTATGAAGAGCATCATTCATCAGGTTTGCTTACAAAAAGTAATTTTTTTCTGTTAGCATGAAAATGTTGTGGTCCCCTTCCTCCTCCATCCTCTTCCGTCCACTGCCCGTGATTGCAACATGTGTTTCTTCTCATTGTCTTGGTTTTTCACATCGTGGTTTCAAGTCAGGACTCCAGGTGGGACTAGGTTGTGTCTTGCTGTTGGATGAAACCTTTGAAAAAGGTTCAGGGAGTCTCTTGTGCTTTTGGAGGAAGCTTCATTACTACCACATGCACCAGACCAGTCTGATTCATCTCTAGTCAAAGGTGGTACTTGTCTGCATACTTCAAGCCAGTTGCTCAATTTAAGCCATTGCTTAAATTTAAATACATGCTTAAGTTTTGCCTGCACTGGAACCTCCTGAGGCCCACACAGGGACGGAGAGCAACAGGTTCATAGCTCCATCTCTGTGGTGCTGCTCAGTGGAGGATGAAGTCTACTCCTTAAAGGGACAGGGTGGCAGTGGCTTTGCTCTGGTAGAATTTCTTCTCAAGTGTGTCATTCAAGCATCTCTGAGGAAGGAGCCTTTACCCCATGTGCTACTGTGCCCAGAGACCAGATGAGGATGCAACTGGTTGGACCCAGTCTGCACTTGCTTTATTCTCTATGACTCTAAGTACCTTCTGGGTATTGCTGGTTTATTTGGACTTTCGTTTTATTGTATTTTAACAAAGTGCCTCTGCTTGCTTGGAATAATCACCGCAATGAATCCAGTAAGCTTTCATGACCTTAAAAAGGGTAACTGAGCATTGGCATTGGATTTAAAAGGGGGTGTGTATGTTGTGGTGATTGTTCTTAATTGAATCTGAAAGGCAAAAAAGACTTTAAAGATCTCAGTTGGCATATGAAAGAATGCCCTCTTCTTGTTCTAGGTTGTATTGTCTCATTAAAATGCCCCTTTTCCTGTAATCACTATTTCACAGTTCAGCCATCTCCAGATACTGTGAAACAGCTGTGCAAAGGTCAAGTACAAGAGGGCAATGGGAAAAGAAAATGACACCACAGCTCCCAGGGTTTCCAACCACCCTGTTAACAAATTTACTGACACAGGGCATAATTTTTACTGACGCTGCCCATTTTTTACTGACACTGACTCTTAAGACTCCATAGGGAGCAGATGCTGACATCTCCCTTGACTTTGAAAAGCTTATTGCTGAAACAAAATGGTTTTATGCAAAGATTTACATACAGTGTCTAAACATTAAGCAGAGGATCAATAGTTCTTCAAGTCTGAGTAATGATCCCACATGGCAAAGCTACATTTTAATTAATAAGAATGCATCCATACTTCATGTTTGTACTTCCCCCCACCCCGCCCCGCGATCTTGCAGGGAACCAGTGCATCCAGAGTTTGTTCAAGCACATCCCTGTTTCTTATTGCATATTAGCCCAAGTCTACTTGGGCTTTGATTCCGCTTTGAGACTTGTGCAGACAGACCTGGCACTTTTATGACTTTTTAGTGAGGCCAGTGGAGCTTGGTGCAGGTATCTGCATATCCTTGCACATTTTACTGTAAGATCAAGCCCTCGATTAAGAGGTAAGTGTGGCTGGTAGATCTCAAAAGAGCTTGTCACCTCCTGGATAGATTTCATTTAAAATAGGCTCCGTTGTTCAGAAATAAAGAGTTGTCTGGTTTAGTACCATGCTTAGTTTTTGTCTCCTTGGTCTCTCCAGTTGTTTGCTGTTGACTTTTAAGTCCTACATAAACATGGTTTTGTCTGGTTCATCTCTTAAACCTGACCCCTAAACTGTGCTCTGTGTGGTGCACTTGAAATTTTTTCCCCTTTTGCTGCTTGTGTTCCCACTCAGTTGTTGACTGTGACTGGAAAATAGGCGTACAAAGCATTTTGCATTCTCTGAATGTACCACACAGTAATTCTGCTGTCTGAAAACTCTGTAATGTCAATAATTGATGCACTTGAGAAGTGGTAATTAAATTAGTTAATTATGCTGGTAAAATTACATGCAATTATGTGACTGCAGGGTATGTTTAGTAAATTAGGCTTTCCCATACTCACTACATATTGTGGTGCCAATTTTGTTCCTTGATGATTAGGTAGCTTTTGATACTTCTTAATTGATTTAATACCTGGATCTTCATTAGCCCTCGATTGCTATGCAATGTATGTCTGACATTTTTCTCTCTGATATTTCACAGAGTATCATTCATCAAAAAAAATCAATCTATACATATATACGTATTCCTGTCAGATGTTACAGCATCAAGACTTCAGGGAAAATGCTCTCTTCTACAAGTGTCTTGCGGTGACTTGCCCACTACTGTGAGATGCCAATCAACTAACTGTCCCTGGGAACCCTCTAATATAGAATGACTGATTTCATTTACATTTCTCTTGAAAGATCCAAATAAATAGGTGTCTCAGGGAAGACTGGCACAGTGACAGCTGTTTTAATGACACCTGTTATCTTTGCAGAGAGCAGTGAAAGGTTATTAAAAGGTAACATTAATTTAAATAAAAATTTCAAGGGGGTCAGATTGATTGTGTCTGGTGCACGGGTGGGGTTTGCTGTTCTTCATTCATGCTTGCTCAATATTTTACATGTCACAGTCGCCTCCCAGCAGATGGTTACCTTCATGCTGGCTGTGTTTACTATCACAAACCTTTCCCAGTTCTGCTTGTCTCCACACCCCTTACTTCCCCCCACCAGCACATACTCTGTTGCTGTCAAAAGTGATGCTTCTGAGTGTGATCCCCGTTGAGGGGTGTTAGTGACAAGCTGTACTAAAAGTGAGATCGTGTGGATTGAGCTGCGGTCTTTCATTTCTGTTCATGGGGCAGAATACCTGTGGCAGAAAGGAAAGGGTAGGGTGGATCAATTGCTTATTCTTTGGTGTATAACATTGTCTCTACCTGAGCCCAGTCCAGCAGTGAGCTGGTGTCAAAAGCAGTGGGATGGGAATGACAGAGCAGTTAAGTAACTGGGCTGAACTGCCCTGAGAAGAAAAGGTCCCGTGACTGTGATGACTTTAGGAAATGATGGATGACTGTATCCTGTTGATGTAATGGTTCTGGGAACTTGATACAAATACAGGCAGGCAGGACCCCTTGGTTCTTCAGTCAACTCTTTGAGAGACACCTCTTTCTGTTTCCCTGTCCCTCCGTGGTGCTGCTCACCAGGATGCTGGGGAAGTGGAGCCAGCCCTTGTGGCAGAGCATGAAGGGTGCCCATGCTAATGACATGCTTATCAGTGAACTAAGCATGCACTGCTCAGAGAAATAACTCCTGAGGAAAGGCTTTTGGAGGCATGCAGGTAGCCTGCTCTGAGTTCTGCGTCTTAAAGAAAAACCAACTTCCCTGTATTTGTCTGTGGCTGCTGTGGCAGCTTTATGATGGCTGTAATGTTAACCCAGAGGGAGTCGGCACATGTTGCTTCTGTTTGCTTTGTTCAGGTCTTTGCTGTCTTTTCCATTTTCCTACTTCCTCTTGACAATGTTTATTACATAATTTTATTCCCCTCCCTTCCCTCCCTCTGTAGTTTTGGCCGACTCTTTATATGGCAAGTGTGCAGCTTAGGCTTAAAATTTTACAGGAGAGAATTTCCAGTATTTCCCGAGTGTTCAGTAATGTATAGAGCTGGCAAGCTGGCTGGTTTCTTAAACCCTATATATCATGGTTCTTATGACTTGTTCATCTCAGGGACTGAGGCTGTGTAGCTTGCAAGCACAGGGGAATTTCTGAAAAGAGGGAGTCTGTATGTTTCTCCAGACTTCTAAAGTAGTGCTTACAGGGAAGCTCCTGCCTTTATGAATACATCAATATCACAGAGTCTTGAGCTGGTTCTGTAATTTTGAAGCTCACGGTAAAATTGAAGTTAACTGGGTACTGCTGGCTGTGAAGGGTTTCCTATGTACTTGCTCCAGCAGCAAGACCTGTGGTTCTATTTGAGAGGCTAATAGGTATTTTGAAAAACTGTAGTTCTATGAGAAGAACTGTTCTTAAAATATGAAGGAGTAGAGATGATTAGAAGGAAAACAGTGAAGAAATCTGCAGGTTTAGATGGGAAAGCTCTCTCCTAAGGTTATTAGCAGAATGTGTATGTGTAGAGAGAGATAGGACCTCCTGCAGGCACGTAATGGTCTTACCAGTGAGTCTGTTAAAAATACCACCTGCTTTGCCTGGCAATCTCTCGTATTCAACAACTTTGCTCAGATTTCCACGTTTGGGAAGGTGCTTGAATATTGAAAATGAAAGGGAGATCAAACCTAAAGTAACTGTAGGAGAGCTGGGGTTGTGCAGAAGTTTCTTGCTCTTTTTCTTTCATGGGGACAATTTCTACCTGGCTCTCGCAGTCTTCTGAAAGCAGTGCATTCAAAACAGCCTATCTTTATTTGGCACGTTTGTGCTAGTGGAGCTGGCGTGCTACCTTGCTAGCTGGCGTAATGCCATCCCAACAGATGGACAGGAGTATAGACAGCCAGGAGACCATGTACAAGCATCAGTATGTGTGTTGAGGGCAAGATCCCCTAGCCAGAAGTGTTGAAATGCTTGTCTGTCCTGTGTTTCTGCTCTTGGGGCTAAGACGATGTACCAGCTCTGAGTGGAATCAGCTGCCCCAGTATAAGCTAATCCTTCACCTCCAAGGCAGGGATTGCTCTGGCCACACAGAATCTGGGTTGCTATTCCACCAGGTATTCCTGTGGGAACTCCAGGGATTCCTGAAAACCACTAATGCTTTCCACATAGCAAATGGTTTAAAGCGTGGTAGGGCCAACTTTTAAAGTCATATGTGCAACAGGTCATACTCATAACAGTCTTGGAGAACAAAAAGAGCTCCATCAATGGTGACAAAATTAGAGATGTAAAAGACTGAGTCCAGTTCTGCACATTTCATTGCACCAAGATTTCTGCTCAGCTTGGACAGTGGGTACAGCTTGTCTGTGGGTTGCCACAGAAATTCATTGTTAGACTTATCTGGACATCTTTCATGTTGTTTGTCTTTGCCTGAAGAGACAGCATTTTCCTGGTGGGACACACAAAACTACATCTGTTAACATTAGGTGCTTTTGTAAATTCAAGTAGCTATTTGATTGTGTTTATGGAATCAAAGATGAAGAAGAACAGATTCATCTGATGTGTAGTCTAAGAGGTGGAAGAAAAGCCATGCCTCTATAAGATGATGGTACTTTTAAAACTCTAATCAGCTTTAAATTTAGGACTCAGGTAGTGGATGTTTAGTTTGGGAATGGCCGCTTTTGTTCTAGTCAAATTTGCTTCAGGGCACTGTAGGGCAAACTGAAAAAAAAACCCTGCTCATAGCAAGACGTTTACAAATATGTGCTCATTTCAGTTAACTAAATTGGTTTAAATTTACCAGGGTTAAACTGTAACCAAACTCTAAATATAGATTCTTTCCAGACTCTTGCTTGAATTTACTTCATTTAAAGAACTGGCAACCATTTCAGAAGTGTTGTATGGGGTTTTTAAAACCATACAGAAGACACTGATAGAATGCTATGAGGTAGCCTGCAAAGGTTTGAGGTTTGCAGTTCAGAGACCTACACAGTTGTGAGTAAAGGCAGACAGTGGTATTAGCCATAGATTTATGAAGCCAGTGCTGTAGTATTTCGTATTTGGAAAATTATCTTTGCAATCATAAAGACCATGTGCTTAGATTTTCTCTTCCACCAATGAAGTCTTAGATTCAGCTGTTAGCTGAATTTATTTTCAGATAGAAAAGTCTGTCCTGCAATAGGTGACTAGATAGGCTCTTTTGTCCCAGGCTTGCTTGGATCAAGCTCTGCTTTGGTACGTACTTATCATGTGGTATCTCTTCTTCACTGTCTGCTAACAGATATTTTAGAATAACTTTGCATGAAAGACCTGTAATTATATTCTGCTAATTTTAGCAAGTAGAACTAATGTTGAAATGGCAATATTCACATTTGCATATAAGCAATCCAACAAATTAATTTGTTCCATTTAAACATGTTTAAACATAACACCCAATATTTCATGTGTTAAATAGTCATAGGCCCTGCAGATAAGCCAGTGAAGTCACCAATCTGGGTCAGGATCATGTTGGATGAAATGTTAAATGAATTGGTCCCAGTTCACTTCCAAATAGGTATATGCACGTAGGTAGTGGAAATGTCTGTTGGCCTATGCCCAACCTTGCTTTTCTTGGAAGAAAGATTGTTGAGACATCTGTTAGACTGCAGAAGAGAAGGCTCGGTGGGGATCACATCAATGTATATAAATAAATACCTGAAGGGTGGGTGCGAAGAGGATGGAGGCAGGCTCTTTTCAGTGATGCCCGGTGACAGGACAAGAGGCAATGGGCACAAACTGAAACACAGGAGGTTCCATCTGAACATCAGGAAAACATGTTTTTGCCATGAAGATGACTGATGCTGAGCAACCTGTTCTAGGTGACCCTGCTTGAGCAGGGAGGTTGGATGAGATGAGCTCCAGAGGTTCCTTCCAACCTCAGCCATTCTGTGAGATGAAGCTAATTGCTGTTGAGATTGAATTCAGGTCATATGTGTCAGACCTCTCAGCCAAAGGGAATTTTTTTTCCCCCGCAAGACTTAGTTATCTGCAGGAGGAGATAAGTAGTATCTGTATTCATCTTATCAGCATACTTCCTCCTTTTTTCTCCAGGAAGTTCTTGGAATCAAAGCACTGGAGGGCGGTTGAAATGTAGTCAGCAGGTCCTTGGTTCTCTATTAGGGCTGTCCTTATGTGAAGGCACGGGAGAAAGCAGTACCTGTGATGTCTCTTTCCAAGTGTCACAGCTTCCAGTGTGGGGCTATTTCAGTGTATCCCAGTGAGAAGTTTGGATCTTTGTGTGATAATTGCCTCTGTTCCAATCTCTCACCATGGAGTACCTTACTGTCTACTCTGCAGACCCCTAGCGTGTTCATATCCACACAGATTTCTCTGCTTTCACGCTTTGGGTGCAGCTCTCATTCTCCATCACAGATTGATCAGTCTCCCTCCCTCATCCCACATTTGCAACTGAGTTACAGTGATAGACTTCACTATACTTGAGACCTGCTAGAAGCTTTCCTTGTGAGCCTGCGATATGTGTCTGATTAGGTTTATAAGGACATGGTAGTGGTCATACTGGCTTCAAGCAAAGGTCCACCTATCTCAGTAGACTCTCTCCAGTTGTGGCTGCATGTGGACTGCATAAGAAAGAGTAAGAAGAGTGCAGGGATGTGTGTGTGATACTTCACCATAATATTCCCCATGTCTGGCTCTCCCTTATCTGGAAGCATTTCTTGTGGTCTTACTGACCCTCATTGGATTTATCTTCCAGAAACTTACCAAGTCTTCCCACCAGATTTTAGTATCTGCAGAATCCTTTGGCAAGGAGTTGTGTGTGTTTTCTCTCCATGGTGTGGAGAACCACATCTTCATGTCTTGAACCTAGCTTTTATTAACTTCATTTTTTTTTCCACCTGTGTTTTATTAAAGAGAGGGGGAATGAGAGAGTGGGAGAGAAAGAAAACATCAGTGATTTCTGTCCCTTCTGTAGTGCTTGTCATTTTACAGTCCTGTGTTACCTTATCCTTGCTCAGTTTGGTGGTGTGTTTTTTTTTTTTTTTCTAGATTGAATTACTTTCAGGAGCCTTTTTCAGATGGAACTATGTATTTGTCAAGGTTCTTATAAAAAATGCGCAGGGAAAAAAGGTTAAAATGGAGAAAAGTTTAATATACCCAGGAATGAGGCATATCTGAAGTGTTAGTCACCTGTCCTGATGCAACACATCTTTTTGTTCCTCTTCTCCTGTCTCCCTTCCTCCTCTTCAGAGCTTTTTATGATGCCTTGGATAACTTCTCTGTGTGTAAGTTCTGAGGTCTGGGAAAAGCATCTTCCCAATTAATGACATAGCCACTATTATTGTTCTTGCTTTTGTTTTGTTAACCTGGAAATGTCTTATCCCTGGCTGTATTTTAATTTTGCACTGAGTCTTTTCAACAGAGGGAGTTCAACTTTGAATCTCTGTCTGGCCAGATGAAGCGATGTCATACAGATAAGTGCAAGGTGTAAATAGTAATGTACCCCACTTTTTATAGACTTGTACCTTTCTAGGTACATGATTTGGCATGGTGGTGAACTGGGCAGGAATACTCTTTGCCTACAGTATGCTCTTCGCCATTACTTGCAGTGATAATATGATCACTTGTATATCCTTAACCCAAAAAGAGAAGCCACTTAAGTATAAACTTCTGTACAGACGTGTGGGGTACCAGTTTGATTTCACAGACTCATCCCAAGTCCACTTAAATTCATAAAGCTCCACATACAGTGTGATCAAATATGCAGTAGAGAACTGGTGCATATTACTTTGCATTAATATGTGTATACTAGATATTAAATCTTAACAGTAGCATTATATTCTTGTCCTTTGCATTTTACATTTTCAATTATAACTAGTAGCAACAGGTGCAGACTAGATTCTCCCTGCAGAAAAATAAAATGCAACTGGATAGCTAGCAAGGAAAAGGAATGCAGATACTGGGATGGTACATGGAGCAGCTACAGGCAGTTGTATGCTGGATTGCTGATGACGCTCCAGAGCCATCACAGCTTGTCCATTATTTGTATTGAGTTCAAAGATAGTTCCATTAGAAAGATGGAGTGCAAGTCCTCCACTAAAGATATTTGTTTACTCTTAGAGCTCCCCTTTCATCTCTGTTTCTTAATGTTTCTTGGCTTCTCCCTCTTTGCTGTCTTCACTGTCATGTTAATGCACTTTATAGTGAATGCTAGTCTAATTTTAATCCCAGTCATTTTAGGTTTGGATTATCAAGCACCCAACTCACAGTGATTCCAGGATCAGACATTTAGCTCTTCAGTAGCAATGTGGCTGCATTGCAGTAGCTGGCTGTTTTGTCATTAAGATAACCTTTCCTCTGCTTGCTACTGCTCTAATACATGTGTTGAGCCTGTGGGACACCTGTAAATATGCTTTACTACACTTTTCTTTGTTGTTTAAGATTTGGTGCAACTTGCTTTCTGTTACATAGATTCCTTAAATGAGTCCTGTCTACTTTATTGATTTCTGATGGGAGACAGCAGGGAAATCTAGGCAGAGGGTTTGGAGTGGATCAAGCTCATACACTTCTGAGTAACTGTAATGTCTCGGTTTGCTACAGCGGTGGAAGAAATGGCAGAACCATTAGCATGAAATTATGGTGTCTAGGGCAGCTAAATGTTTAAGCTTAATCTAGTGCTATCCCAGAGGCTCTGGAAATCGGAATTTGGATGTTGCTTCTGTGCTTATACGTTAGTGATACCTGTGTACAGTGATGGCTCAGCTGACAAGTACCTTGGATTCTGTTGGCTTTGACATGGGGAGGTGGAAATCTTGCAGGGTGAGATCTCTAGGCAGAGTCATTGGGCTGCTGTTTAATGTCTTGTCTGGGTTCTCATGCCACCAGTCCCAGATTTGTAAAAGGTCTTAAGTTAATTCTCCAAAATTGCAACATGCAGAAAAAAACCCGAAATTATGTACGTGATAAGGGGATTTTATGTTACCTTTTAAAGTCTCTTCTGGTTTTTGAGTTTCAAGGTGCCAAGTGGGCCATGATTTTTAAGTGGTGGGTTTCCTTTTTTATTTTACACCACTCAGTTTTAAAGTTTTTTTTTTCTTTTTTTTGGGGGGGGTCTCACATAAGCATTAACTTTTGGGAGCTGGAACTTTAAACAAAGCAGGAAATCTTGTAACGCTTATGATTGAAATCGTCAGAGCTGGCAAGACTGGGCTTTCTGATTGCCAGTTTATTTTACAGGCATGATCGATTGTAGTAGGTCATCTAAGCTGCTGTAAAAAATAAAATTAAATGATATGTTCCTTCAATCTGTTATAAAGTAATTGAGAACATGCTGTCAATCAGCTATACCTATCTAACGCGTTCAGCCAAACCCCAAGTGTGTTACATCTTAATCTGCACTTGGAAAGAGAGCATATATATACAGAGTATTAGAGTGTAAGCTCTTTATGTGTATTTAGAATGAAAAGATTTTTGTTTCTTTGCATAAGGAATACTTTTATTTTACAGTGCATCAAAAGTAACCCTAACTAAGCCATATAAAGGCATATCACATCCTTCGACTTTGTGACTCACTTATTTCCTGATTATATGCCAAACACAAATTCCAGTTCCTTGTGTTTTACTTACAATAACATTAGTGTTTAATTCTACAGACTCAATCAAAGCTACACTTAATATAAAGAAAACAAATTCTCTATTTTATAGCTGCATTAAATACTTTCCCCTAAAATGGTTTAGGGGGTGTTGTTTTTTTTTTTTATTTATGGATTTTTTTCACAAAGCTAGAGACTTTGTTTTGGTTTTACTACTCTGTATTTATGGTTGTGGAATGATCATTTTCTGGTTGATTTCACACTGAGCTCTCTCAAAACTAGTTGTAATAGTTCCATGCTCTTTAAATCTTTTTCTTTCTATCACTGCTGTTACAATATATTATACTTTATATTCTTAAGCTATTAACTCTGAGCTCAGTTAATGATTTGTTGGTGGTTTAAGGGAGAGTATCTGGGTCGTTTTTACTAGTATTAGCTTTTATTTTTTTAAGAATGGCAATAAAATAGATAATTCCAATAGTGGAAAAAAATAGCAAATGGTTTGTTTCATGGGACTTAGATAAGATGAGCCAACACATAATGTAGCAGTCTTGACCTATTTTTAGTTTTGTTTTCTAGCTTCTTTTTTTTTTTTTTTTGGTCAAATGCTTGCATGGTGTTTGGTAGTTAATGTTGATTTGCTTTTTCTTGGAGAGATACAAAGGATAAAGGGGATTATTTTTTTTCCCCTTGATGCCTGGTCTCTAGTGTTTGAGGAAGTTTGCGTGTTACTTGTGGCCTGTTTTTATTGATCTTTGCACCCAATTCCATTTAAAGGTGCAAAATCAGAGACTCTGACCATCTCTGCAGGCTGGGGAAGTAGGATCTGCTTCCCAGCAGGCATTGGAATATCTTAAGTCCCTGCATTGTAGAGGAGCAACTCAACAAACCAGGCATCCCACTGTGGAAGCAGAGCGCTTTTGGGTCTATGGGCATGACAATTAGGAGGAAAAAACCTGTCTCCTCTCAATAACTGAAACCCTAGTCTGGATTTTGTATCAGGCTTTGAAGGGTGGTGGTGGTGTAGTGGTCAGAAGGCACTGCTTTCCTTTGTCCTTCCTTTACCCAAGTCATACCTACAGATGCACCCTGACTTACAGAAATGGAGAGTGGACAGAAGCTACGTTGCCATAGCCTCTCTGGGAGCATGGGTATGATTATACTAGAGTGTCAGTTGGGTTTGGTTTGTGGGATGATCTCTAAGCAGATGATGTTGAGGGAATAAAATAAAACAAGGAGGGAAAGACAGGGAAAGGAAAGAGGGCTGTTATCCCACCCTCATATTGTGCTTGTTCATGAAGCTTCACTTTGTAAGAAACAATCTCTTTGTCTTTCCTAGAATCCCAAAATTACATGCTCATGTATGACAACATTACACCTGAAATGGTGCAGGACACAATGTCCTCTACGCTTCCTCAATTAATTATTGTATCCTAGGTTGGGATGCTACTAAGATGTGTGTGACATGATGACTATGGATAGTAGCAAGTGCCTCAGATGGAGTTCTGTCGTTCAATACAGACCTGAATGCTGTCTTGTGTCCAGTACCTCATTTAGCAGGTGCTCTTTAAGTTCTCCTCTAAGCTTCACTTTCATCACAGGACAAAATGCCATCTGTCTTTTCTTGCTCTGGGACTGTCTGCTACTTTACAGCCTAAACTAAGTGTTGGCCTTCCTTGTTTGTTGGCAGGGCTCCTGTTTTCTAAGGTCTAGTTTCTTCTTTCTCTTTAGCAACTGCATATGCACAGGGCAGTGTCAGAACTTTGGGGTGAAGAGAAGAAATTTTGGGTAGGCTAAACTGGGGGCAGAGCTGTACTGTGGCGCAGAGTTGTCTTTGCTTTCTGCTTGAGGAGTTGGATGTGGGGGTCTTGTTCAGGCTTGTGATAACTGGTACGTGCTGAATATGTGCTTCCATGCAACAAAATAACCCAAATACTTCTATTTATTGAGTATTTCTACTTTATTGTATTTATGCAGAACTGATCTGTTTGTGAAAGTCACATAAGAGCACAGGTGATCAAATCAAAGTTTAATCTCAGACTCCTTATTGCTGAGGGTATTGTTCTGAGAGAGTGGTCTGAAGGACAAAACCCCTGAGTTGTGGCACAAACTGGAAATTTTACAGTGAAAGGTCAGAAGAGCACACCACAAAAAGGTGAAGGCGAAGGGGAGAATGGGTTGTTGAAAGGTCTGGGTTTTGGCTGATGTATTTAAAAGCAAGCAGAGAAAATGAGCAAAACATCATAGAGAAAAAAAAAAAAAAGACAGTGTCCTTTACTGCAACCTGTGTTTTGGCACTCTCTCCTCATTACCAGAAGAATAATTCCATGAAATGCAAGTTTTCTGCTGAATTCCTCCAGGATCTGGATCTAAGTACATCTGGGTAGGATTCTTACTATTGTCTACCATACCCTAGTTCTTTTGAACAAAGATGCTCTTCCTTTCTACCTGCTGCATTATCCCATATGCGATGAACATACACCTGGAGTATGTACATGGAATGATTGTCTATTGGCTTCCCACTGTAAGCAACCCAAGAAAAAGTTACAGCTTTTCATCGGTGTGGGTTTTTTTCCATCCACAGAGGTGGTGTTGGTGCAGGTCTTCGAGTAAAAATCTGTGAACTCAAATCTGTATTTTTTTAAACCCATAGTGCTGTCGTAAAAGAATTTTTGCAATGAAATATTTTGAACTGTGAAAAACTTTGAGGTATCTGGCCCCGTCTTCCAAAGTCATTAAAGTGTATAAGTTAGATATGTGTAGATATGGATCTAGTGCTTGTGGTGTTCTTTCAGGGCTTTGTTAAACTGGTAGACGTTAAGTGTGCTCAGGGAGGATTTAAAGTCTAGTGCTGTTTCCAAAGAAGAGCCACCAAGGGTTTACTACTCCCAGACAAAATGTTGCTGTAGGTGGTGTTTTGTCAATGGGAGAAGATATTACAATGCTGTTACCTAGAAATACTGCAATCTATCTATTTTTTAACTATACTTTCCCCACGTTAGCAGTCTCTAGTCTTGGCTACATGTCTTTCTTTTTTTTGTCTTTTTTTTTTTTTCCCCAAAATCCTGTTATTTGATCTGGATGATACTTTTTATTTTATAAAGCATCTCTCTCATAATATCCGCCATCACTTCAGGGATAAATAGGATAGCATATGCAGTCTGGTGTAGATGTAGAGGTAGCTACGTTGAGTAGGCAATGGAAAGTGGAGTGGAAGTGGAGCACTTCATGCTTTCCAGTCTGAGAAACTTTTAGCAGTCAGGACATTAGCAGAGGTACCAAGGCAAAAAGCAAGCAATAGTAGAAGGGGAAAGAAATCAACAGGAAAATAAAGTTGAGAAAAGAGATTTTGTGGGACTAGGAGTTTTCTTTTTGTTGCTGTTGTTGAGTTCTGTTTGTGCGGGTAGATTGGAGAATCACAGAGCAGGTGTAGGAAGCTGAGGGAGGGAGAGTTTTTGCACTTAGAGGTGAGAATGTGTGAAAGGACAGAAATAAAGCCAGTACTTCTTGAAAACAGGGGCCACAGGGTTCACAGGCTGGCAAGAGTAAGCCCATGAAGGGTTTTTAAAACAAGTCAGTCAGTTTTGATCTGAATGTTGTAATGAAGTGAAAGCCAGAGGAATTGTCCAGCACTGCCAAATCCAAGTATTCAAAGCTCATAAGTTTTCTCTCCCTGTTTTACTACAATATCTTGAAATTGGCCTAAGTGTCACAAAACTTTCAAAAATAATTTGAACTGATTTTTATTTCTTTTTTTAAAAAAAACTTTATTATTTCTTTTCCTCCAAATTTGTCAAATTTCAGCTTTCTTTGACACCTTGCAGAGGACCAAAGCCAACAGAAATACTTATGCTCATATAGTCTGTGGTGTCTTAATTCTGCCTGGCAAATTCAGCTCAGATATTCCACCGATGACTTTCTAAATATGTGCCATCACAAATTTGCCAAAAGTATTACTTTTGCTTCTCTCTTCAATTTATAAAGAATTGTGCATCCTCCTAGATGAAGGCAGGTATGATTTTTATTATTTTTTTTTTTTAATATATTGAGAGAATTGTCTACAGCACAAATATGTTCATGGTCTGGTTTTAACAGCCTCTGCAAATTGAGTGAGACTTTGGAAGTGACAGTTCCTAAACTATCATCAATAATCTTGATCTATGTTTGGTTTTGGTTTATTTTTATATATAAGATTAGTGCAGGAAGCGTGCTGACAGAATATAGACCCCCCCCACAAGCTGTCCAGATAGTGAATTTTTTTTTTTATAAATGGGACTGGTATGTGGTTATAGACTTCTGTAGTGGCACATCTGGAGAGATGGGCAGTTCAAATGAAGAGCAATTCTGACTTTTTTTTCAGCAAATATGTGTCTATGCAGTGCATCAGACTCTGCAGCGAGTTTTTTAACTAGCACATCAAAATCAACTTGCTGCTTTTAATTGTCGCTGAGACAATAGTGATAACAAATTACAATGAGGGTAAACCTTTTCCTTTGTGTGTGTTACATCACGTAGCATCTGTTGTCCCTAGTTTCCCATTTTGATATGTATTTTGACAGAAAGCCTCCCAAAACCCATGTACAAAAACCTGGCTGTAGTTGCATTTCTTGGGGCAAGATGTGTGCACCTTTCACTGGTCCTGTACTGACTGCAGAAATGACTGCCTGAATTCCAAATGTCTGTTTGGCACAGGTGCAGAACTTTTGATTGTGAAAAGATTTCAAAACCCTTGCTCCATTTAAAGGAGAGGGGAAAAAAATAAAAAATGAAATGTTCCATGGTAACCTGAAAATTACGTACTTTGCTCTTGGTCTGTTGTGATTTCACTCTGAAATAAAGCCTTAGAGCCCAAGCTGTAGGTCTCCTCGTTGGGCAGCAGCTCTATTTCTCAAGCAGAGGCTGCTTGCCAGCCTTATGAACTAAATAAGGATTTGGGAACCCAGAAGTCCTGGATCATCTGTGCCAGTTGCAAGCCCTCAGAGAGTTTTGGGTTCTACCGTAGCACCAAGAATGGGGACAGAAATACACTGATGTGCAGGGCAGGCAGCAGAACTAGCTCTGACTGGGTTAATTTGAGGGCTAGAAGCCAATCTTTGCCTTGTTTTGGGTTTTTTTTTTTTTGCACCTTGCTACCCAGCAAGGCTGGAGAAACAGCATTGCTTCTGGTACTTGGTTGTGCCCTGTAGGCAAAGAGTCCCAGCTACTGCTGAGCCTCCTCGAGCCCGCAGAGCTGCTCTGTTCCCAGCTCCGTGACAGCCAGCCTGCGAGCTCTGAAGTCCCTGGCTATGGATGTGATTTGACTGTGAAAGTGGTTGCCACGAGGCATTGCTGAGGCCAGAGGATTTAGCAGGATTAAACAAGGGATTGAACGCTTTTGTATAAAATAAGTAGAATATGCAGAATTATAGGTGTTAATGCTAACAAACATTTTAGGTGGATATAAAAAACATCGAGCTTTAGGGTTTAACTTGTAGGGATCATGACAAAAAAACCAACCTTCTAATGGGTGACATATGACAAATCTTACCTCTAACGGGTTTTCTGGTTTCTTTTTTCTAAGGTACTTGGTACATGGCTGAGGCTGGAGGCAGGATGTTAGAACAGATGGGTCACAGGTAAGATTCTGTGTGTTGGTGTTTATCTGTCTCCAATGGCTTCCTCTACTCTTACTCACCATGAAGGCTAAGATGTGATTTTGGTACGTTTATTTACTTGCAAAGCGTTATCCAGCATTGCTAAGGAGACGTGCATGTGAGTAAAGTGTACGTTGGCACAAGCCCCTCTCGTTAGTTGGACAGCAGCAGCGGATGCTCACTGGCTGTACTTGTTGTTCCAGTAATCGGGCATCTTCACAGAAACATGTCAAAGGGTGGCAAGGAAAAGAAAAATCTCACCTTTCATTAGGTTTGCTTCTGTGGGCTGAAGTTATGACTCAGCTTCCAGGCATGAAAAACACCCACAGTACCACACCTCCCTGGCAAAGCCAGGTGCATGAGCACTCCAGAGGCTTATTCTTGAGGGAAACACTGGAAAGGCACTCGTTCTCCATGCCTGAATAACATCTAGTGTTGTTACCTCAGGCATTTTTCTGTCCAGCCCTGTTAGTAATAGAGTGTCATGCAGAACTGTTGCTTCGCTTGCAGTAGCATTGCGGCACGTAAAATAAAGGTCTGGAGCTGTGACCTAATGAGCTTAACAAGAGAATGCACAGATTTTGAAAGCAAATGGGCTTTAGCCAGTGGTGCCCAGTTCTTATCTCTTTGTGGTGCAACTGAAGACTTCCCATCATCCTTTTCCCAGGTTATGGGTGGGAAACTGGATACACCTGGGGAAAGGAAATGCCAGAGACCCCTGTGTAGTCTAGAAGCCCAGTAGGTAGTGGCACTGTGCCTGTTGTGGTCTGCTGCCCTTAAAAGAAACAAGCAGTGTTCTTCAGGACTCCGTACCTGCAGATGGCCTCTCAGTTCTCTTTCTTCATGTATTGTTTGTTTCTGATGATCTTCTTTTGAGCTAGGGTTCATTGTGGAAGTAGTAGAAGTATCACAAAAACATGTACTTTGCAGGATTGCCAGATAGGTTTTGTGCTTTTAATCAGTTAAACTAAACAGCTGGTTCTTTGAGAGATGGCTCTACTAGCTCCTGAACTGTGAATGTTGGCCAAACGTCCTCAAAATATGTGGAAAAAGACTCAAAAGGCAGAATTAATGAGATCCTGTAGTCAGAGCAAGCCAGATCCTGCATAACCAATTATCTAAGCACCATGAATTACAGAGGCGCTATCACTGCAAGTTGTAACTTTATTATGCTGGTATAAGTTGCTTCATTTCTTCCTTCTTCATTTAATGAAGGATGCTTTGAGGTTAGAAAGCGCTTTGGAAAGCGCTAAGCAAGTGAAATGCTGTGATTCCTGCTAAAACTGACTTCAGACAAAGCTTTTTCTGTGTAAGACGGAAGAATGGGTCTGCGTGTATTTTTTCCTTCCTTTTCTGTTCTTGTGAATGAGAAAGCAAGGATATTGCAACGCTTAATATATACATGCAAGAGTTCTACCTTTCTACCTGCCTGCAAGAGCAGGGGGATGCCTTACACTGCTGCTTATTCTGCTACTCTGCAACTGCAAATGTCATGCTCCTTTCTTTGTCTTTTGTCCACTGAGATATGTGGTTAGGTGTCCGTGACAGTCACATAGGTAAGCGGCACACAGATAAAAAGCTCCAAAGCAAAATCTTCTCTTTATTGTAACTCATTTAGCTGTCCCTGCTCACAGCAAAGGCTTGGGGAATGTTAGCAAGACTTTCATATTTTATTATTTTTTTTATTTTGCTACAGTGCGTGGTACTATACATTAAAGTATATCTTTAGTGCTAAAAGGGACATCTATTGAGATCTAAGCATATTTCCTTTAAAGTGGCTCTTTGTAAGCATATCTACTTATTTCTGTCATCTTTATCTGCTCCCTCTACATGAGAAGGGAATGCAGACTTTCCTCCTTTACAGTTCAGGAATTTAAAACCCTGTGGGACACCACACAAATGCACTCTCTGGATAGTTAATGACTTTGTTCTGTTGCTCACATGAAAAGTTATTTTGCCTTGATTTCAGCCTTTGTTCTAAGAGATGCTCATTCTAGTGAAAATGGTAAATAATGGAAACATTTTTCTTTTATGCAGATTCATTACTGGGCCTAGGACTCCCAGTTAACTGCATTGCTGCAAGTAACGGGAGTATCCCACTTGCAGAATGATGTTGGGATTAGAGGCTGAAAGATAATTCCCAAGTAGGCTGTTTCTTCTGTCCAGTTGAACTACTTCTGAAGTAGGAAATCAAGTGTTGATTTTATTTTGTATGCAAACACGGCTAGGAGGGTTTTAGCTAAAGTGCATTTTGTACACATTTTCTAGTTTTCCATGTAGTTGGAGTGATGTTAGCCAATAAAAGGGAACAAATAGTTCCATAATTGGACAGTTGGATTCTAATGCATCAGAGTCTGCTTTTGTCACTGTTGCTGATGTCCGGTGCTATTCCCAGTTTCATGTTCACTTCAGATTTCACAGGCTGTAGTTTTCTGAAAACCTCTTTCTTCTTATTGTTCAGAAGTGCCCCTGCAAGAGCTCTGCCAAGGGCTTGATTTGCTGGATCTGGGTCACACTGATGTGACACGTCTGTGTTTACAGATGTCCAAGAGCACCGCTCCAGTGAGGTGATGCGGGCAGGTGAGAGAGTCAGGGCAGCAGCTCCTTAGACCTTTCTCTTGTGTGAACTGGCCCATCTAGTGCAGGTGTGGTTCACTCTGACCTGGCTGTCACACTTCCAGTTTCAGACCTCACCTGCCTGCAAGGATCTCTGTCGTGGTCTGTCCTGTGCAGTGTGGCCATACCCTAAGCCAAAAAGCCAGCAGTTCTTTCATGACAGAACATAATACTAATTCCATTGTCTAGTTTTATGCTTTTACAACCATTCATTAGATTATGTAATAAATAATAAGCTTTCCTGCTCTGTCAAACGCTTAAGCAGGTACTTTCTCTTGCAGTTTATGATGCTAACCAATATTCACGAGCCTTGTGTACAATTTAAGAGTTCTCTGGGTAACACGTAGTTCAGTTAGTACAGTGTGTTGGTATGTATGGTATTTCAAGGTGCATGAACAGATATCAGGTGTTCTCTGTGCACAGTTATGGCATCTTTGACCATTATTGCTAAGAGAGGCAGAATGAGGCTCCCTCACACGTTTGTGCAGGATAACACCAGTGATAGGACTGGAACTCGAGAGCTAGAGTCTTGGTTGTCGTGGTGTATTCCAATTCAAAGTATCTTGGCTAAATTAGGAGGAGAGTAAGACAGACATATAAAAACTGAATGAAGCCTTTGAAGGAAAGGATTAGAAGTAGTAATTATAATCAGACAAACATTTAATTGTATGCAACTTAAAACAACGCTTGTGTTCTTCCTTAGCTTGTCATATATTAAATTTTCTGCCAGTTAATGCCAGTTCAAAATAGATATTTTTGTTGTTGTTGTTCAAGGCTTCAAATTCAAAATTAAAGGCTTCCAAATACTGTCTTTTTGTGAACTGTCCTGTGAAGTTTATGATGACAAATAGTAATTCGTAATTGATTCATTTTACAATAGTAAGCAGACCCATCTGAGTATGACCAGGGTAGCTGGAAACTTGCTGCTGTCAAACTTCCACGAGAGCCTGCTGGAGGCATAATGTACTTTCCAGGGTCTCTGTGTTACCATGATCTCTAATCTAGAGGGCAAAAAATGACTAGGAGGAAGGATGTGTTTAATTGGAAAGTCCTCAGAACTGGTTGCTGGAAGTGGTTAAGAAAGCTGACCATGTAATTGCTGTGGGAACTTCTCTTCTGAGCTTCTTGGCCAAGATAGCATTCGTTGGCTGGGCTGTACCTACTCCATGTCAAGTAGGTACAGAAAGGAAGGATAAAACTTGCCTGTTAGGTGGGTTTAATGCATAACAGGCAGTGCAGAGTGGGGGCAAATTCGGCAGGCTAGGAAGCAGAGATGAAGCTTTAGAAGCACATAGCCATAGAGACAGCAACCTTGCCATCACAAGGTCCAACAGAACTGCAGTCTTCATGCACAGTGACTGCTGCTTTGGCCCAGCTCTCTTGCCTTGTGCTCCCAACGTTAAAGGAAGGGAATGAAAGGCAAGAGTATAGCTGTCACCTCCCATTTGTTGGTGTGCCTAAAGGTTGTAGAGGTGAGTGCCTGGAGGCTGGACAGCTGGGGATTCAAGAAGAGACAATCTTGTTTTTGCTGCTGCCCTTGGGGCATGTCTCATTGTGCATGTCTGTGCCTCACTGGTCTGCCAAGACCTTTTTGCTTTATCTGCCTTACAGAATTCTGCAGTGGAGGCACACTACTTTCTAACGTGTCTTACCAGATGGCTTGGTGGACCTAGAGAAAGGTTTGAGGCTGGAAAATCGTGCTTTCATTTGGGGCCCTATACACTTAGGTATACCTCATGTTCTTGGCTCTAGCTTGTATTTGTCATAAATATTCTCCTGATCATTATCCAGTTGTGGCTCTGAGACATGGCTCTCCAGGTATAGTGCATTTCTTCACCTTGCTGCTTAATAAATGACTTTTAAGTTCCTGAGGACATATCTAAGTTAGGGGGGGTTTACCTCTAGTCCCTTCTGTTTATAAAATAGAGAGCAAGCTTTAGGTGCTTTCACTTAGTCTGCTTGTAGCACAGCCTTGGAGGTCAGTAACTCATCTGATATGATGGAAGAGACTGTATAAAATGTGATGTATAATCTCTTCATCTGTCCATTCAGTTTAGACCCTATCTTTTACAGTGGCAAATGAAAACTCATCCATTTATCATGATGCTGATAAATATGAGGAGTTCTGCAGGGATGGTGGGTTTAAATGCTAAGGGCCTGCCCTAAATTATTTGCCCTGACAATTGAGTTTTCTCTGCTATTTGAAACATATACCCATCAGATATTAGCATTTAACCCAAGACTGAATGTTTGGAGTTTGTCTACAAGCCAGATATATAAAAAGCATGCAATGGGAGATGTGGTAAGACATGGAGACGTTGGGGTAGGAGGTAAATATGCATAATGGAACATTCTTTTTTATATTGACTGTGTTTCTTGTGCTTGTATTTTTCAAGTATTTTATCAAATTTATTAATATTTTAATGTCACTATTATCTTCAAAAGTAGATGTCAAATATAGTATATTTGATGCTTTTAGCTTCATTTCCCTGTGTTTAAATTATCTCTGAACAGTGTAAGGCTTTCATGAATTTATTCATCATTTAAAATTGTCTTGATGTGGAGATTGTTCTCAAGCAGCTTGTTATGACTACACAGGATACAAAATTTGAGCTGTGTTAGTTACTTTGATTGGATTAAACTAGTGCTTGGAATCAAGATTTTGGGTGCAGATACTTACAATTTCAAGTCCCAAATTTGATTTCCACAAACATTTCCTAACATTCATATTGTTCCTGCCAATGGATTTTGCTTGCTTAACTCCTCACAGAAGCAGCTGAAAACATTTGTTAGTTGTTACTACTGTAGTTATTTTGGAGATATTACACACTTTCAATTAATCATAGCCCTATTTTTATGGGAATAATTAGAAAAAGAAAAACAGCTACTATACCTGGTCTAGTGTCTGTGAAGCACATTGAAAACCTTCTTCTAGAAAAAGGAAAAATAAACAGCAAGTGGAAGATAGCACTGCTTTAGTGACACTGCAGTAAACACGCTCATTCATACGAGTAGGGATTTCTAGAAAAAATCATCTTATACATAAGGTGATTAAGACAAGTAAACCCAGCATTGCTTCTTTGTTGTTAAACAAAGATGTTATTCTCGCACTTGTAAGATTTACTAAGACATTAAGCATGTGTGCATGATGTCAAGATATTGGCTCTAGCATGTGTTCTTTCAGCCTTTATAGTTTGTGATGACATAATTAGGTATATTCTGTGAAAGTAACTTAAAATGTTACTGTCTGTTCCAATGAATTAAATGCGTTTGGTCCAGGATATCTTGCTGGAACATTTGCACAGCCTTTTGTCTAGAGGCTTGGGGAGTTCAGAAGGGAAACCATCTTTCTTTTGTTCAGTGCAGTCACGTGTCTGCAGGTTTCCATATGTTTGCAGCATCCAAAGATGCTGTCACCACTAAGTGCCTAATAAAAACCTAAGATCCCTGGCTAGAATAATCCTTTGGATTCCGTGGCCCAATGAACAGCTGTACCTCATTGCAGTTTGCAGTCAGACTGGTGCTCAGCCTGGAACTGAAACTGCTGGCTTAGATATTTGGAGGTACAGATCACCAGGCAGTACTTAGCTTGCTAAGCCTAAGCTCTCTTTTTGTTTTTCCTGCTTGTCCTCTCTTACAAATGTCTGTGAAACTCTTGTAATTGGTTTACCCTTCGATTGCTGGCTCCTAGTTATAATAATACTTCACACTTGGTACATTACCATTTTTCTCAGGATCTCAAAGCACCTGGAGGCCTTAATTCACAGCACCCTCTGAAACAAATACTTAGGGCATCTATTTTAGAATTAGCTCAGCTGGAGGGCAATAGACTAGCTCACCCAACATAAGACAAGCATGTCTGTACACAGCCAAGAATAGGTTGCAAGTGCCCGGGCTCCAACTTCTGCTATTGTATTATTTCCTTTGGTTTTGTAATAATATATGCAACAACTGTATTATAACTTAAAACTAGAAAAAAAAAAAAAAAAGAGAAGCAGCATACAGTCAGTGAGCTGTTGTTGAATTCCTAGTGTTCACTGTCCAGTGCCACCAGGAAGAAAAGGTGAGTTGGGTTTTGGTTTGAAAGCCAGGCAGAGTTTGTGTACGTATACTAAGTCACGCTGAGAATGTATGTAAGAACAAGACACCCAGCCCCACAAAAGCTGCCTCTACATTTCTGGAAACTAAAAGTTTTTAAGACTGAGTGGACAGAACAGTAGTAATTTGCAGCTGAGGTCCTTCATCAGTGTGGAATTATTCAAGCTGTATCAACTCCTTGGTTGCTATAAATCAATTCTTCTTACTCCTGCTCTGTGGTTGTGCTCAAAATTAGTTCTTTTTTTAAAATTTCAGACTTGGGACTCAGCAGGATCTTGACACTGCACTATTTATAAAAGAGTGATTGTGGTTAGATTTCATAATATAAAAGCTTGCTTTGGGAGGGGAACTAAAGTGAGGTATGTGTGTGTGGTGCTCCTTGGATCCTAGAATAACGACTGGTTCAAGCTGCTTTTTCAAATACATTGCCACTCAGCTGAGAATGGAAAAAAACCTTGGAACCTGCTCCAGTCTGGACTTGGCCATAGTGTTTTTCTATCTCTCTCGGGAACTCAGCTGGCCTTGCACATGTCTTCAGGGTGGAGACTTACAGCTTTTTCTGGGCTCTCCAAAAAGCTGCAGAGGAGTTGCATTTGTGGGTTTTTAAAAACTGTGGTCGTTGTACCAAAACAGCTGGACCCTGTGCAGAGAAGTTTCCGTCTCAAGTCCTCAGTTGATCTGTTCAGAGCTCTGTGGATGAATCACTCAGTGCCTGCCCGGGGAGGGGAAGGACTCACAGTACTCAACTTGAGTCATCCAAGATGGGTGACCATGCTTGGAGGATGGTCTCGCTCTATGGGTTGTGGTGAGAGGCAGTGAGTCAGGCTCTGGTGTTTAATCACCTGCTGGAGGAACTAACCTCCCCCGAGTGAACCTAAAGCATATTTGATCACCTGTGTTAGGCACCTTTAACACAACTTGTATGGATCTCCCCCTCAGAACTGCTTTGGAAATTGGCAGGATTCAGAGTAGGTGTCCAGTTTTCACATGCGTGAAGCCAGATGGAATGACTGGAGTCAAAGTTTGACCATGGCCCTGCAACCCAGGATAATAAACAGATGTAGAAAGAGGAACATAATTGTGGGGGAAGTGAGAATGGGGGGTGAGTAACATCATGTGGCTGCTCTGAGAGACAGACACACACCCTGCCAGTGTGCTGCTGTTTAATTCTCTTTCAGTTAACAGTAATGCACCTGGTAAAAGGCAGAGGGGCAAATAACAGCTCCTGGAAGGGCATGCCACAAGCTCTACCTGGCCCCTCATCAGCCCTTCTTCATCTTCTGAAACCTGTTGTGCTGTACTCGAAACAGTTTAATTGCTCCGCTGACTACAGCACAGTTACTGGCTGAGGACCTTGTCTTGGATCCAGAGAGAGCTTCAGAGAAATTCGCATCTGGACGTCTGTGGCTTGGGGTCATCTCTAATTATAAGTAATGACTCTTCTTTCTGGTCCTCAGCTGCAATAGCAAACTGATGTAAACTGAGTTACAGCAGAAAATAGTTTCTAAACTACCTCTTGTTTCTCTGCTACTTACATAGGAGTCAGCATGTGCCTGAATGTTTGATGAGTCTGTGGCTTTCCCCTTTCCTTGGCTCCAAACAGCACAGTTGGGGTTCTTCTTTGCCTTCCCCAAGCCACACAGGTAAGGAGAACAGATCAGAGAAGAACTCATGAGCCAGCATAACTAACTAGAGGATGAGGAGGGAGATTTCCACGTCCTTTGAGAATACCTGGCATGCTCCTGGCAGTTCCCTGTGTGGTAGGGCAAGGCGATGCAGTCCTGAATGCAGACCTGTGCCTTAACAGCCTGGCTGAGCCCACAGTGTTTTGTTTTGAGAACGGTTGTCCCATCTGCTCCATGTTTACTTGAATGTGGAATTATGTTTGCACAGGAAGGAGAGTTGTTGATGTTTTGAAATAGCGTGGCATCAGATTCTGGTTTTACAAATGACAGGTAGAGAGAAGAGGAGGGGTAGCCGTGGCATCTCAGAAGCAATAACTTGCATGCAACTGGTGTGTTTATATTTGTGTGAGGAGCTATTCCCTGAGGTGCCTGCCTTGTCTGACTGTACGTCTAATGTAATTCCCTTAAGGCTGACCTCTGCTTTCAGCACAGAACGCTGCGGGATTATTGCTGTAGCTGAAGTATTCCATGCATCCAAGTGTCCCACTTGCAGAGAAATTTACTAAGCATGTTCTCACTGTGGGAACGTTCCCAACTCTTTCAATTGTTAAAAAGATATATTGCTTCCCTCATCCTTAGATCATCCTTTGGCCTGTGTAGGACTGCTATTACTCGACTTTCTAAATTTAGCAGTGTTAGACACCTCAAATTATGAGTTTAGTGCCCAACAAAACTGCCACTCAGAAGGAGAAAAAAAATATTTTTCTCCCCTTCATAATAGATTCTGTTCTAAGTGCTTTCATTTGATGAAAAATGTTTTCTTTAAACCATTAAAAAGAATGGAGGAGTATGCCAGACAGCCTCACTAAGACATGTTGGCATGGAACAGGACATGAAGAGAGAGGAGGGGAAAAAAAAACATGTGGAGCATTACTACTACTGGGCTGAGAAACAGTACCACTTCACACGGAGAAACTAACTGGACCTTGACCAAGGACACAGAAAATTGGCAGCGTTTTAGGTCTTAATACAGAGTTGGTGCTTTAATGATGGCTGACTGAAACCTGAGCATTGATGTAGAGATGATATATGAACAGGACCTTTTTTGGGTCTACTTTTAATTTTAAAATAATACAGCTTTAAATCTAAAGCCAAGAATGGAACACACAATAGGACCATAGGCATTTAACCTACCATCTTCCCCTTCCTAACTACTAGATGGTGTGACAAGTAAGGCTTTTAAATATTTGTGTATATGTAAACAAACTTCAGGTCTTTCTGGCTAATAAAATACTGCATATGGGAGGTGCAATGACATTACTTCATGACTTTTACCCCCCCTTCTTTGGTTTATGCATTTACAGCACAGTATCCTCTAGAACTATGATAAATGTGAGGGGTTTTTCTACTTTGGTACCCACCTGCTAGGCTCTTGGAATGCCCTGGAAACCTTCTGCCATGCAAAATGTAGTGGGATAAACATAAATCACTTACTCTGTACTGGTTTCCTGATACTTTGTTGTGAGTCCCTAGACACTGGTCTGAAGATCTTTCTGGTAGACATTGTTATTCCTGAATTAGTTTGAGTCTGACTGTAATTCCTGAGAATCCTGGAAGACTGCTCCAGCCTTTTTTCTTAATCCACTGGTTGTACCCACTGCCTGTGAGTCAGTAGGTGCCAGGACTTCCATTTGAAGCTCATGTTCTGCTCCTTCCATGGGAAACCCTGGGCATTGAGGGTAGAGACCTACATGTACTGGCCGTGCTACGCCCTGCACAGTGGGTGAGTGATGCATCCCAGTGGGTCTGTCCTCTGTATAACGTGGATGTAACAGGGTCGTACCCTCAGGCTGGGGAAATGATCTTCATCATGAATGTGTCCCTGGGCCAGAAAATCCATCTTTCCTGGAAAGGTAGCCCCTTTTTCTGAACATGTATTTCTCTCCCTCCCCTGCCCCTATCCCAGTTACCCATCAGTTCTTTCACCAATACTGCTGGAAGCCTTTCCTTGCTTTTGGACCTGCACTTAGTAGGGAAGCAATTTAAACCATCCAGGCATGAGATGCAGCGTAATCAGCATCTGCTCTCTCCCATTTTGCCACCTGCAATGTATCTGCAGTAGCTCAAGGGGCTGTGTTCACACAGCCGTGCTGCAGTAGGGGAAGGCCAGTTCTCATCTGAGTGGTTGTCCACATGCATCTTGCATGTTCTTGTCCCAGTGGCAATGTTCCAGTGTGACCTTCAGCTATCCTCTTCCCATATAGCTCCTGGGAATTAATTTGGCTGCTTTAACCAGCATTTCTAGTCATGGAGTTAAGTCTTTAAGTCATGGTACTTGAATTTGTTATGTGGTCTGGATTTTTCTCCCACACGTTCTTTCTAGGGCTTTGCATTTCACATGAAAATTATACATGACTTCTACATCATTTTCCATCTTTTAGAGTCCAAACATGTTAGGAAAGAAAGCAATGCTTAGGTAGCAACGGTGAGGATGTGAAGTGCCAGGAATCACTATTAAATAGGGCTATAATGCCTAGCTGCCGTTAGGTAACTAGTTTACATCGAGTCCAACCATCTACCCTACTCTAAAGTTCTCCCCTACACCATATCCCCCAACAGAGAAGGTACTAAATTTGTAACTCCACAGTGCTAATGTGTGACTTTCACAAGGCCACAGAAGGACTTAATGTTGGAGCAAAACCACAGGCAGATTGAGACGGCAGGCTCCATACCCTGAGCAAGGGCATCAGAATTAGTCCCTTTATTGCTGAGAAAAACTTAGAGACCTTAAAACTACTTTACTGCCTGATAAACCCATCTCAACACGTTCATAAATTATTTTTGAACCCCAGAATGCTGGAAAAAGCAGATGGAACGATTTAGATAAAAAAACCCCCACAATTAAACTCAGCTTAAAACGCTGACCATTTTCTAGTGTATCCCTCAAAAGATTCCAGTTATGAGTGCAGGAGGTTAGCAGGTGCCCTGAGGTGGTGGAGTTTACGAGTGGCTCTTAGATTTCTCTGCAGACATGCGAATGGTTAATTCCTAATTGCCAGTAGATGGCTCCCAAGAGCATTGTCCATGGGATCGTTCTCCAAGGCACAAGAGTTGTGGCTCACCGATAACCTCCGGTGCTCCATGCCCTACCAACTGAAGCTTGCACAGCATCAGGATGTCTGTCGCCAGGCATTGTCCTGTGGTCATGAGGCAATAGAGGTGACGCATGCCGTACGGCGAGAAGTCTGGTGGCGGGGGTTAAAATGGTGATGGTGATGTGGAAGAGTCACGCTAACGCGGGCGAGCGAGGCGATAGGTAGAGATCCTGAAATAGCAGCTGTGCTGTGGAATGACTCAGCTGGTTATACATCAGCAACGCTGACTGGGTGGAGGTGATAAGGGCGGGTGCAAACCCTTCGGAGTGTTTCTGTGCTGGCAAGCGGAACCTGACTGCTCGTTACGTTTGTTGAATGCCTCCAAGAACGAGGCCCCTGATTTCTCTTCCAGAAATAGAGATGATAAATAATTGTTATAACTGCCTCCTTTTTATAATTACCTCCAAATGGATTTTTTTTTTTTTTTTTTTTCCTAGAGATTCTAATTAAGTTTTACATTAATTATAAGTGTGCAGCATCCTTTTACCAGCAGAAAAGCCTTCTGGGAATTTCTGCTGTGTTGCGGCTTTGAAGGCCTGGTTTTAGTCCATTTGCTGAGGTCTGTACTCCTTGGGGCTACTATTCTGTTTGAGTCCCTCATTAAATATCCTGAGAACTCTTTCTTTCTCCAGGATTTGAAATCCTTAATAAGATTTGTATTTTCTAAGGCAAACACGGTTCCCTGGGAAAGCCGGGGAGATACTCTTCTTTTGGTATTAGGGGAATTCTCCATCAACTGAAGATAATCAGGAATACTGGCAGAAGAAGTTTTATTTGTGCATGGGAAATCTGTTGTTATTAAGAGAGCAGAGATAGGCTGAGAGTCATGAACTGGAGAATGGTTTTCTCAAGGGTGGCTCTCTTTCAGCCTGGCTTCTGTGTCCAAAACTGCCAGCTCAGAGCGCAGGACTACTTGATCAGAATAAACAGAAGGGACAAGGGATGAAGTTGAGACTGAAGCACAGACAGTTCATGGCAAGAGTGCTGTGGCTGCCAGATCTGTAGAGGACGATTTTTCTTTTTGTTCTGAAAATGATGGAGAGAATGACACGGACAAACTGCTTGGGACAGTTTTAGTTTGGGGAATGCACAGCACTTGGAGCAGTAGGGTCCTTCTTTTTGCCTACGTTTCCTAAACAGTATCATAATATGATGCAAATGTTAAAATAGTATGGAAAAGAAGAGGGGGTTCAGAAATTAGCTGTTCTTGGAGGACAACCCCAGGCCCTTATTACTACAGTTCTCCCTCAGAAGATGTCATAGCTGTGCTGATATGCTCATGTTGCTGCTTTTTTATCCTGTTGCATCACACTCATGGCTGATGATGCATTACGAGCAAGGAGCATCATGATACCATGCTGTGCTGCATACACATCTTTAATGTGGTTTCATAAGACACACACACATCTCTCAGGGGCTTAGGCAATGCTGCATTAGGTGAGTAAACTTCTGGAATGTATTGGTGTGACGTATAGATGTGTATGCACAGCAGCACTTTAAAATTATGGATACAGTGTGTGTGAGTAAAAATCAGCGTCCAGTTTTACGAAGGCTGTCAGGTTAGAAACTCTCAGATGCCCCTCTGGTCTTCTAAGTGAGGAATTTCTCTACTCTTGATGTGTGCTTGGGGGGCATATTTACATCATCTTGTTTGTATGCGTGCATTTGTACATACACGTACATCTTGGGTGTTTAAGAATACAGACAGTGCAGTGAGTGTGGAGAGGCATTATTTCCTGTATCAATGCAAGCAGTTGGATGAATACAAGGTATTATTTACCTTTGTTCAGTGATAAGTAATGGCTGGAAATCTCTGACAGGTTTATGTAATGGTTTAATGAGCTTGTGTGTAATGCATTAGCCTTCAGTAGAAGTTTGGCTGCTGCTGACTTAGAGGACTGCAGTCCAACTTATGTTATAGGCACATTATTTCTGAAATAAACCAGCCACCTGAGGGCTATTCTCTTGTGTGCAGTGTTTTTTTAATATGATGGCATTTTAACCACAATATGGGCAGTGAAACCGAAAATGGGAGTTAAACAGAAATAATAAGTGCTAGGTAAACCAACCTCTATGTAATCTTCCTCAAATAGGTTTACTTGCTGTTCAGTTTGTCTGCATAGCCTCCTGGTGGTTGTGTAGTCCTTTCTTTTGGCAAGTAGTCTGGTCCCAAGGAGTGAAGCAGTCTCAAGATTTCCTGCCAAATTCTGTCACTGCCAAGTGTTGTGGGGTAGAGACCATGAATGCTGCTGTTCTGAGATCCAGAGGAAGGCTGAGAAGTTCACTGTAGGTCTAGCGATTCAACTCTCTCTTACTATTCTGATGCATCTTCCTTCAGCAAGTACAGGATCAAGGGAGCTTCCTGGGTTGCTCTGGGTGCTTTGCAGTTGACTTTATTGTTTCATTCTCAAGTTTGACGGTGGCACTGCCTGTCAAAAAGGAGTCCCGTTCCTCAAACTGTGTTGAAGGTTGGGGCATGATACCTCCACTAGAGCATGGTGCATGAAAACTCAGCCTGTTCTATGCTAGAACACCTGCCTGTTCGGTGGCAGTGTTATACAGTAGTTGAGAACATTTCCGTAATTGACCAAAACTGTTTGGAAGAAAACAAATAATTAGAGTAAGTTGGGGGGGGTGGGGGTGGTGTGTGGTGTGTTTGATTGGGGGTTTTTGGGTTTGGTTTGAGGTTTTTTCATAGAAATGCAACAGTGGTACCTGTGCCCATTTAAATAAATAACCTCACCACATAATATATTCACTGGATATCAAATTATTAATTGAACATCTCATCTGAAAAATTTGATTTCTAATGGCAGGCTTTTACAGTAACAAATAAATTCTGTGGCCATCTTAGGAGACACGCTTGTCAGTAAGTTGGTGTAGTTTGTGGTTTATTGGTTGCATAAGCTGTGGTTACTAAACCGTGCTTTGTTCAGCTCTTTTGGCTTTGGTGTAAGCTTCTTTTAAAATTCTTCTTTACAGATATGGAGATGGCACATAATAAATGAATATTTCAATTATTTATCTGTCATGAAGACAAGCTGTAAATGTTACTTATTTCTGACTTACCATATCTGAAATCAACGCTAAACAAAAATAGACCAAGTCTAGATCTTTGAGAAACTGTTTTGATGAATAGCTCAAGATATAGTCATAAAACCATCAGACTTGATGTACTACTCTTTGCTATATAAATCATCTAGTTGCTATAGTGAAAAGGTTATGGTTGATTGCTAGCTCTTGCAGATCACTGAATTAATAACTTATATCCAAGTCCACCTTACAAGCTGAGATCTAAGACTATAAATATACAGTTCAGTCATATATTCATTGACATATATATGAATGTTATGCAATAATGAGAGATCAACCTTTAAAGTAGAGGTCAGTGCCAGTGTTGCCCAGGTGAGGACTGCCAACCTCGTGGTGGTATTCCCTGATAAGCTAAAGAATAAATGCCTAACTTGTAAATCTTTTTATCAGATTGAACTGTTTTGATTAAAGCATTTGTTTGAAGTCTTGCATAGGAATCGATATGTATGTGTAAACAAAACTCCTGACCTAATGCAGGTCTCAAAAGGATAATTCCTGTTGTCTTATGGTTCTGCAAGTCTGGGACTTGTTGCTGGAGGAAATTCTTGCAGGGGAAGGCACAACTTAGTGCGGGGCTGGGCCAAGGATGGATCTGGAGAGCAGGCAGTGAGCTGGAATAAGTTACCCTTCATTTGGGATGCAGGGATTTGTGGGAATGACCCTGACTGGGGAAGAGTAACCTGCCAATCTAAGCACATGTGCACAGCTCCCAGAGGAGAAGGTAGCAGTGACAGAAGACCTTGTTAGAGGAAAATCAGCATAAGCCTTCTCCACACAGCATTTCTGCAAGTTATCAGTGGCATATTAATGAATAAGCACTCCGAACTTGGTTGCAGTCATTATTTTTACAGAGATATTATTTTCTGTCATGTTTGGATGGGTTATCCCCATTAGGTGAAGAGAGGAACTAAACAGTGGAAAAAAAACGTAGCTTACAAAACTCACAATTCTGATGCTGTTGTTTTTTTTGTAAATTGTGAAATTTGATAATCTCTAAAGATTACTAGAGGAAAACTGAGAGAGGGCTGAGGTACGGCTGATAAGCATTTTTAAATTTGTGGGCCTTCATTGTTTTAGCAGAAATGATCTCTGTAATGCAGGAGTAAAGAGCTAAGTGATCATAATTACCCTGATTGACCTTAGGATGAAAGACTCTTCCTAAATCTGATTCTCATTCATTAATACCAAGTCACCGAGCAGCACAAATATGATCTGGATCAAGTGTCAAATTAAGCAGAACAGTGTGGAATTTATGCTGGGTTTGTGCCAGCTGCGGGAGGACGGACAATACCTAATCCAATGTAAAGTATGCTAGAAATGAGATACCCCTTCAGTTTTTTTTCTCTTTCAACATGTTTGTATGGAAGTAAATTTGCCATAGCTCAGCACTTTGCCAGGCTTGATCCAGCATAGATTGCCTTAAACCCAAATTTTCTGCTATGTGGAAGAGTGGCCTCGATTAGAAACTCTGACCAAGTCTTGTTAGCCATAGACATTAAAGCTTGTGGGAAAAGCTGTACCGTCTTCAGTTTTCAAAGGGGTTTTTTGCTCCTTCTGCTCATTTGTGGGAGTGCAGGAAGTCAGGGGGGGTTGAGCGGGGATGTACCACTCATGTTCTTTAAACTGGGTTTCTTACAGTTAGCTATGGCTGGTTTTGGTCCCCGCATCAGGGTGTTGGGAAGGCATTGTCTATGGATTATTTTGCTTACAGTGATAGTACTAGCCTGTGGTTTTGCAGGCACATCTGAGTTCTTGCAGGAGCCACATACAGAGTTTGGTCGGCCCTCCCTCAAACATTGTTCTTACACTGAGAGTATGTGGCTAAACTTAATAAATTAAATTAAATGCCAGCCTTGCAAGCTTGCAATTGGAGATCAGGGAGTACTGGAAAAGCGCTAAATGATTTTACAAGTACTTGGCATCGTCATGTGCTCCGAGCTTCTGTGTGAACATAACATTTGAAAGCCATTGCTCTGTACTGCTGGCCTTACCCTCACGAGTTGTGCCACTGAAGGAGATCCTGGTTTACTGTTTCTGCTCAAACAGAAAGCGTGGAGTCACGTCGCCAGGCCTGCCTCTCGCTTTGTGATGGCAAGATGGCACATCAGACACAAAAGTCCTCTCAAATCCATCATCTCTTGAAAACGTGGATTGTGCACCCGTACGAATCTGTGCTGTGCTTGTCGTGCCCTGTTTCCTGAAGCCTTCCCTTCTCCTTTCCCTACATTATGGAAAAATGTATTATTTTTGATGTGGCAAAGGCGTGGATCAACTTTTCTGGAACAAAAGCACTATGAAAGCAAGCTGCTTTCATTTTTCTGTGAGTAAATTTACACACAACACCTTCAGGCAGGTATGAGATGTTGAATTTGCTTTATTTTAGGGTAACAATAAAACCACCTTTTTTTGAAGTTTTTATCTGAGGGGATAGCTTCTTAATCCTAATCTCTGCAGGGTTAAAATTACTGCTGGTTTTAGCTGTGAAGGCAAACTGTACGTCAAGAGATGGAGGGCTTTTTTTTTTTTGCTTTTGTTTCTTAAAAAGCTCCTCCTTTTCCAAACTGCAGGAATATACACATTGCTGAAGTTCAGTTTCCAAAATAGGCTCTTGTCTTACATTTGGAGAGATGAAGTTTGGCTGGGAGTGGAGAGAAACAGCAACTGTATGCTGTTTCTATGGGAAGTATTTATAGCTGTTTATGAATGCAACTGCATTCCGATAGTTTAAAAAAGGCATGCTGAACAGGATATACAATGTAGCTCCTTATTTGAACTAGCTTTGAAAAAACTACCGCCATATTCCTTTTTTTAGCTTGATTTCCTGAGGAAACTTGGCTTAAAAGATCATGCTCTGTGTGTGTGCACGCACATGTCTCCTTTTGCTCTTAACTTCTCACTGCTTTCACCACTTTTAATCAAATTTGACAGAAGTTCGAAGTATAATTAGTTCCTACAGAGTTTCCAAAACTGCATGACTCGTGAAAGTAAGTAGAGGAGAATATACTGTTGACATAAAGGCAGCAACATAAATATATTACTGGACAGTGGAGATCAGCAGAGGATAATGATGTTTTGAATGTCCTGAACGTGGAAGAAAATCTGTGTCTTGAACATGAACAGTATCAGACACAGAGAGTCAAGTTGTAGAAACCCAATTGATAGGAAATCAAGCAGTTTTCATTAGTTTTGCTTCTCAAGGAACTTCTGTACTGTCGAGAGTTAGTAGTAAAAATATGGGAACAGATCACATAACCTTCTATTTAGCAAATTCATGTTTTTATGTCTGCATAGCTCTGGAAAAATTAGCATTGTATTTAAAATACATTTGTATTTTTAGCTTGTGTTTTCCAATGAAGTCTGTTATGTTTGTCCTCAAAAGAGAGCTACGTGGCCCCCTATGTGAAAGTGCAATGTATATATGACTTTCCGCAAAAATTGCGCACTAGATAAAGTCAGTTTAGCTAAAAAAGCAGACAACTTTTATGAAAAATATAATTATTTTTTTCTTCTGGAAAAGCAGTATAATGCTTAAAACCTGAATTGGCTTTAATGTACTCAGTACAATTCAATATAGAGCAAAAAGGTATGTCCAGACCTTGGTAGTAGGTTTCCGTGACCCAGTGTGTATTTGCAGTGGGTTGCTTCTTTCCTTCCCAGGGAAGAATCATCTGCAGCTCTTCAAATAAAACCAAGTGCCACATCTAAGCAATAGATCCAAAGAGCTAGGCTTTTAAATAAGCTTTGGATACCCTGGGACCAGGGATAAGGTTGTAAGAACTGGAGAGACTGTATGGCAAATAAATCAGTTTCTAGTTTCCTCCTGTGATTTGGCATAGCCAGCACAGAGACATAAGAAGATGGTGGATTGTTCTCCCAGTCATTCTTTCAGTGCTGTAATTGAAATTATACAGTTACCTACTTCTAATTTGGGCAACATGGAGTTTAACAGTTTCTTGCAGCCTGACCAAGAAATCTAGAAAACTGCATTTTAATACCTCTTAAGACTTACTAGGACACCAATGAGGTTCTCACAGTTTTTCATTTTATAAGTAAAAAGGTAAAAACTTGGTCCAGAAATAGAAATCTGTCAGTGTGCAAATCTACCTCCCACTGAACTCCCCAGCCTTTCCTGTTTCCATTTCCTTAAACTCCTGTAATATGAAAGTGTTCACATTCTTTGTACATACAGTGGCATCCCATTTTCATCTTGCTTGGTGCTGACACTGCATTCCTGTCTGTCTGTTGAGTTATTGTCTGGATTAATATTCATTAATTATGTTGGCTCAATGAGGCTGTGCTTGGTAAACAGCTTCTTGAGGACGTTACACGTTTTCCTGTGAGTGGTGTTTAGCGTCCAGAAGATTAAAGTGTAAGACTTATGGGTATAATCCAAATCCAACAAATGCTAACCTTTCTTAGGATGTTTTAGAGGAGAAAGGATGGGGAAGGGGAAGGGAAGAAGAGAGGAAAAAACTATAGAATGGCTCTGCTATCAGTAGCAGGGGCTGCCCTGTCGTTGTGTTGAGTGGCCAGTGTTGACAAGCCCACAATATCTGGTATTGCTCAGCTGCAAATCAAGGGGAGCGTACCGAACCAACCTTTGCATGCAGCAACTCAGAACTCTAAGATATGTTTCTTAATGCTATTCATCTTAATTTGCATAATCAGTTTTTCTGAAAATGATTCAGGCATTAAGATGCATCTGAACAGGCCTCTTTCCTGCCTGCAAAGGTAAATCCCTCTGGTGAGCTGAGCATTATAAATTTAAATCCAGGATGTGGGCTTGGTTGACGTACTGTACTTAGCAAGACAGGTACAAATGATTGGGAAGAAAAACTTGCTCTGAATCTCTCTGTGTTCCTATACCCAAAGGGCTTTGCTTTAAAGAAGATTACTAATGTTTTAAGATTATCTTAAGGTAATATGTAAGTAATTAAGGAACCATGAGCAGAAGAAAGTTTTTTGAGCACAAATATTGCTTGACACTAATTTTTCAAGGGAATAAAGAGTCCTGAAGATGATGAAAGTTCAAGCTGAAGTTTCCTTTTCAAACAGAAGATAACTCAGTAGCCAGCACTTGTTGGTATGAGTATGACTTCTTGCATGACAGAAAAGTTAACTTTGCAGCAGCTGGAATCCAGAGATTACAATGTCTACAGATATTCTAATGGCTGTTAAAGGTCTGTTATTTACATTGTTTATGGAGAGGGAATTGTGCCTACATCTTGCCTGGTTTAATTGACTTTGTCCACTCAGCAAACAGAGTTTGGTTTGGTGTTTTGTTGTTTTTTTTTAACATGCAAATGGTATTTCTATATTTGCTTAAAAGCAATCAAAGTTCTACGCTCAGTTGTTCTTTTAAGATTGTTGTCTTTTTCAAATGCATCTCTTTTTAAAGGCAGTTACTGCAGGGAGGTTGCAGCTCACACTCTTACGAAAGTTAGTATTTTACTCCACGTTTGAAAGTGTTGGTTTATTGGTTGATTCTGTGCCAGCTAGCCACCTTCCACTCTTCCAGTATTCTAAAAGCATGACTACATTTAGTAAAAACCCTTTGTCAATAGCAGCCCTGGGAAAATGGGTTACTGTAAGAAAAAGGATCTTCTGAACAGGCCACCTCACCATTCTTTCACACGCAAACTCTGAGTAAGAAAGGTTAGATATCATGAAAGCTCTGTGCTTGTTCTGAAGAAGAAAGGACAAAAGCTAACTACTGACAGTCTTCCTTTACATACAGTATATAAATCCAGTATGTGTATGCCGCAACATCATTTTTGAGCTTTGTTCTGTCGAGTGGTGCATGTTGTGCTGGGTAACCTTGCTTGGTGTTCTGATTTAAGGAAAAAACAGCAACCTCTTTCGGCTAAACCATGAAAGAGATGCTCTACAGAATGCAGGCTAGCCTAACCTAACAGCCTGTGTGTTCATGTTAATTATGATTTAAGGAAACAAGATAAAACAAGAAAGGTCTGAAAGTAGGGCAAATGTTTCTGCTGGTCAGTAGGTCTTGGGCTAGAGAGGCAGCTTCTGGGGAATGCGAGCCTTCATTCCAAAGAACTGGCACAGGGCAAAGCCTGCTTTGGTGAATTGGCCTGTACATGTAAGAGATTTTTTTTTTTTTTTTTTTTTTTCATTGGACTTGGTTTTACTGTATGTTTTTTCTGTAGGTGCCGAAATTGCTTCGCCAGTTTGATACCACTGGGATTTTTCAAAGGGAAGTGATTTTGTTGTTCCACAGCTTTAGGCATCCGTCACGCTGAAAACTGAGACAGTAGGATCTTATGTGTTGTTATTTATTTTCAATAAATAATTTTTGTTTACTTTATTTCAAAACCCTTTCTTCCATATTTCTAGCATCTCTTGGGAACTTGGTGAATGAGGAATAGTATATGGAAAAAATAACCAGAAAATTTCACATTTGTTTTTTTTTAAACCTGGAAATGAGAAATGTTTCAGGTGGAACTTTACAGACAAAAGTTACTTGAAAAGGGACTTACTCAATGCACCCGCTTAAGAGACCAAAGGATTTTGCTTGTAGAACCCTGGCATGGTTATTGCTGTTGACATCGAGAGTATGCTTCATAAGTTTTACAAGGCCTTGCATACAAGTCCAATCTAAGTTTTCCTTAAAGAAAGGGTAAACTTAATGTTCATTTTATGTTAACAATCAAATCCTTCAGGAAACTCTAAGCTCGATTAATGATACATTTTTATCCTTTTATTATTTTATCCTTTTTATTAGTAACAAAAGCTTTAAATTTTTTTTTATTTGTTTTCATTTATTTCTTTATATATTTCAGTTTGATCAACAAAGTAAAAACGTATCAAGGGAGTTATGATGGATTACTGTTCTGAGAAGTGTGGTGCCAGTTGGGAAATAGCAGCAGGAACCGAAGCTACAGTTTTGCTGAAACTAATGTTCTTAGCAGTGTGCGCTTTTTTTTTTTTTTAAAAAAAAAAACAACCTCCATTTATGAGCTCATCATGACTGGAACTTGTTATCCCTGTGTTAATCTTCTGAAGTAGTGGTGTTTACATAGCTAAGATGCTTCATAGTTTAGACAAATGATGCTAAGGAGCCTTTTGCAGCTACAATTTGGGATATAACAACTCTTCACAGTTTGTGTTTGAAGTGGCTAAAGCTATTTAGCTTTTGTGGGCAGAGGCATTAACCCACACACAGTTCTGCCCAAGGAACAACTATAGTAACTGAAGCTTTCCTCTGACAATAAATTTCTTTTGTCTAACGCAAGCAAAACAAACCCATTTGGTTACATTCTGTTTATTTATGAACTCTTGAATACTCTGTACAGTAGTCCATGCACTTGATAATAAACCCTAGAGAAAATTAACCAACATCATGCTACTGATCCTTTTGCATAGTTGTGAACAATATTCTGCTTGTAAACCATTTTGCTGATATTCAGAAAGCCAGATCTCAGTTCGGTTAGACTATCAGGATAAGAGTCTATCTGGATGATCTCATCTTCTGAGATGAGATTAATGATTCAGAGGAAAAACTTAAGTAATGGTGAGGGTAGGGGCATGTATCCATTGGGATTCTTTAGAGAATAAAACAGTCATTGCTTTTTGCCTTTGAATAGAGCTTCAGTAATGAACACTAATCTTCAGTAATAGTGTGAGTGCCTGCACAGAGTAAGCATCAGGAGATAACTGAGTCTGTGGCTGAAGCAGATGGAACCTTTTATAACACCAGCCAAGAGAATGTGGGAGCTGAGGGTAACACCGCTTTCTCAGACTCAGAAAGGAGCAAAGCACTTGTCTTTTGCTTCTGGAGAAGGAGTAGTATTGTGTTCCCTACCATGTCCCTCTCAGTCTCCACTTGAACTCCCCAAAGGACTGTTTGGCAGTGCAGAAGCTTTGGTTTATTTAATACAGAAGGACCTTTCTTTTTCTTCACCAATAATGTTTTGATCTTAGCTGGGGTTGAGAAGCGCTGCATTCATTACGACTGCTTGGCAGTGACATAAAGGCATCCAGTGTTTAGCAGGTCTTCTGAATGTACGTTGCTTGGAAAGAAAGCTGACAGTCTTCATGTGCAAACATCTGTCTTAGTCCCTCAATGCCTGGACAGCTGGAAAACATGCAGGGCATTGTGAGCGTGCTCAAAACTTCATCCCTCAGTGTATCTGTCCACAAAACTCAAATCATTCCACTTCTTGAGGATGAAATTGCTTTTCTTTGGCCATGGCACTTGAAGGGCTCTGCTGCGTGTGTTCTGCAAACCTGGATCTTCTACTAAGTTTTGTTCTATCGTTTCTGTTTGCGATGTTGTCAGGTATTGCAAACAGCACTGAGAACGGTGAGGAACATCCCTCTCTGGTGGTTCCTAGCTTTAGGGCTGAGCTCAACAGAGCAGGCTACTTTTGGTGAGGTCCATAAAGTTTTTAGTCTATTTGGGCCACGGTCTAAATCAGATTAGCTTATGGCCTTGAGCAGAAAAACAAAAAACATGATAAAGTGTGTGTGTGTTGTTTTCATGTGTAAAGAGACAAATCTTTACAGTGGAACTGTTGGCTTTTGTCAGTCTAGGCCAGCAGCGTGGTTGTGCATCTGTTACTCTGTGCATTATGTCGGGGTCAATTTGCAGTCATTTGTAGAAAAAGGTATCAAATAGCCTCAGTGATATTATCATTAATATGATTCCATTTCTGGAAACCTCTGTCTATCCTTGTTCAGGGCTTGTTGGAGGTTAAAAGACATGATCTCAGCAAGGGACATTAAGTAGCTGTGTCACCTCACGAGAAGCCGCAGTTACTCATTGCTGCTGAGTGGTGCATCCTGTCATCCTGTCAACACATGTTGCCTCTTTCTTCCTCTTCTACTCATACTGGCAGCTCTCAAATGTCCTAAATATCAAGGACTTCCTTTGAGCCTAGCACCTTGAAGGGATTATAAAAGAGAGGGTATTGCAAATACCCTCTCTGCACTTACGAGCACGCGTGTATCAGACTAGCCATTTGTGATTTATAAATGAGTGAAAATACTTAGTTTGTCACACTTCCTCCAAGGCTGCATTTAAATGTGAGTGGAATTGCAGACCTAACCCAAGAGAGTGAATATGATACGGTATCTTTTCCAAGGGAGTTACATGGAATTACCTGGAGGTTACCTATAAAAATACCCCCATGAAGCCCTACTGTCGGCTTCCTGGCAAGGGCATGAACTGTTGAGGGGTGGTGCTCCACTCTGCAAGGTGCCTTGTCCTGTGGATACAGTTTTATTTAGCACACCTGCTGGACTGAACTTCTCAAACCCCTGGGGTTTGATTTCTAGACCATAATGGGCAATTTTGAGCACAAGAAGCAGAGGATACTGACAGCCCAGGTGACTTTTGGCAGGGAGGCACTCTATCAGCTCAGGTAGCAGCCAAGCAGTGGTTCACAGAGCACTGATTGATTGCCGGTGCCTAAAACCAGACATGGGTGTTATGGGTGCCTGAAGTCTGCTGACTTTGTTTGGATATTTTGGCTAAATCTTCTCTGCTGTTTTCCAGCCTCTTAAGCCATGCTAACAACCACTTTGTAGAATACGCCAAAGTTTTTTTTTTTAATCTTCCTGCCTTGCATCCTTGGTGCGACGCTTTATTTTGGAAAATTTTGGGATTAAGTGGCATTTCGTTGAATTTGCAAGTTCTAAAATAGTAGGTATTTCCTTGGAAGAAATGATGTTAGGATGTTTGACAGAAATTAGTAAATCTAATGACCTTTGATTAAAGCCTGCAGCTGTACACTAATATGGGCAAAGACAACTTTGAAGACAGATTCAGAAGCCAGGAATTCAGGAACCATTTTCAACATTTCAGCCTACACAAATTACTAAATAAAGGATTTCAACAACTGAGGCGATGTTTTTGTTTGTAAAAGTGGGCGCTTAGTACAGTTGGATGATGAATTAAGGACAGCCGGAATATATCAGAATATACTTTCCCACACATGCAATGCGATTGAGCATTAATGCATTTTCATCCCTTTGTAATTATTTTCTCTTTGCAGCCATTTCCAGATTGTTACCATCTGTAATTGTGACACTTTTACAAGAAAATTGATTTAGTCAATTCAGTTTCCGTGATTTTTATTATTGTTGTCATTGTTTCAAATCTAGAACCTTCTAACTTGGCTTGAATTCTTCAAACCTCTTTTATATTGTGCAACCAATAACTAGCTTATTTTTTGCCAAAAACCTGCCTTTTTTTGTTTCTTCGCTTTTACAACTTTAGATAGAGTTAGAGGCTGTCTAATGGACAATGGTCAATTGCTCCGGTGACATTCCAGTAAAGAGATGAGCAGTTTTGCAAATTAAAGAGATTGTGGACTAAGGAGGCAGCTGTTTAATAGCTGTTTTTGAAAGTTGTGCGCTGGACAATGGGAGAAATAGCTTTATTGTAAACATGTATTGTATGAATGAGACAGGCTTCAGGGCCGACTAAATTGAATTCTTTCAGGACAAAGGTAGTTTGAGAAACTGTGTCCTTTGAAAAACCAGTCATGTGGTGCCAGTTACCTCCTGTGAGATGCTGAAGTGTATTGCTCCCACTGAAGTAAAGAGAATTGGAGTCCATTAGCACATTCAGGAGCTCTTGATAGAAATTATCATAGGTTTGATGAGACAATCAGTAAATACAGGAAAGATTTTTTTTTATGTGCATGTGTTTGAAACAACCCAAACCACACCGTTTGAAATGGATCCATCTTCAATCAATTTTTCTATGCTATGTTTCACTGCAAAGTAGACTAAAACCAATTTTTGAATAATTTTCAAAATAACTTTTGAAAATGCCAATTCACAGAAAACAGCAGGGGTTACATTCTTGTTTAGTGAAGGCTAGAAAAAGACTGCTTCTGGTGAAATAAAAATGTCAGTGATTTTGAAAATTGCTTCAAAGCGATGTGAACATTTAAAATAAAATAATGGGGAAGCATTTCTTCTGAAAGATGAAAAAAGAATTAGTGACAATTTTCCAGTAATGCTGTTTCAGTGACAAAAATGTTGTGGGGGACTATTTTAATGATAAACGTGTACTGCGTATGCGGGGAGGGAAAACCTTCTCTGTGACAGAGTTGGATTGTGTGATTGATTTGCTTGCTGATGCCTAAAGCATAATACATTGAAGGACATATGCTTGTATATCTGAGTCACATGGATCTAGCTGCCTGTTCTCCGGTTGTTTTCCAAGTCTGTCTAAGCCTGAATAAGTATCCTGAATAACTAGCTCATGTACAAACTTCAGGTTATAGTGAACCCCAGGCTTTTTTAAGTTCTAGATTTGGCCTGGACCAAGATGCTGTGGATCTGCAACTGCCCATGAGAGCTTTCCTGTATAAGCAGATGTCTGTTGGAGGAGGTAATGATCACTTGACCCTTATTCCAGCAGTAAGGTATGAGCACTAGAACATTTTCAGCCTCTGAAATAAGCAGTCTGACAGGTAAAGCAAAGCAAAACATTCTTTTACATAAATATATGACATAGCAGATGCCATCTCCTATGATGACAGATAGGTGATATATTTATGTCTTTCCTATGATGTACTATCCTTCTTCTAAGTAGGCTTTCTGGTGAAAGTCTGTGTTATTTTTACTCTGTCACGCTATTCAAAGTAGTGATTTTAGTGGCAGATGAACATTAAACATGTATGTTCAGACCGGACCTTACCTTTGTTGTGGCTGCACAAGTGCAAGTCAAACATAAGAGGAAATACTGAAGTGACTTACAAAAAAACCTTGTGATGTTCTCAGCAGCCTTGGTAATTGCTGTAGGTTAAAACAGTGGCTAAAAAGGTGATTGTACAGATGTTATGATGAAAAAAAACAAACAAGAAAGAAGAGGTCTAGGAAGTGGTTTGTTTGGAAATGGATGAAAGACAAGGGGGTACCCTTCAATCGCCACGAAGGGGCATATATCTGGCAAAATGGGTAGTGTTCCTGTAAAAGTTAGTGCAAGTTTTCTTGTTGACTTCAGTGGGAAGGAAGATCAGCCCCAAGATCAGGCAATTAACATTGGCACCAAAAATGGCTTGAATGATGAGCCTTCCTGCAAGTGATGAATGTAGAATGGCTTGCTAATGATTAATGCATATTTGGTATTAATAAATCATATTAATTGTTCTCTTCCTCTTTCCTTTTGCATTTTATTTCTCCCTGTGTATAAAAAGCACTCTATATGGCTCTAAAACCAAAAAGATGTCTAAGAAGAGATGACTATGCTCGGGTCTAGATGACATTAAAGGAATTTAGAACAAAATGTTATATTCCTTGCAAAAATACCAATTTGAATTAGGAAGATGTTTGAGAATGTTGTCATGTTCTCCAAAAAGCTGGCTGTCTCCAAATGCAGTTTTTTAATGTGTGGCTTTTGTATCTTCATATTGCTATATGACATTGCATTATTTACAGCCATTTATTGCTATGGATATGATTCATATATCCCAAGGGGACATAGCATGGGAGGTAAATATGCAAAAATGAACTTTAAATAAAAAAAATAAATGTAGAAGACTAGCACATCTCCCAGAATTTTTCTAAAACTGTAAAAAGACACAGGCTAACAGAAGAAGCTAGGCCAGAGTAGAAGAGGTACTTATGAGCAGAAAATGTAAAATGCAATGTATGTAATATGATTTAAACCACTGGGTATTTTGGAGTCAGAGCAGAGTAAGAAGAAATTTGAAAAAATCTTGAAGATTTGTTTATTCATCCAAGTCCTGAATCATGGAAATGCTTTAGCATGTCCTTGTACCCTAACTTTTCAGGTTTGCATGTGAGCAAACCCTTGACATAAGCCTTTATTTTGGATGTTAAGCATCTACTGAGTACACTTCTGAAACTCATTAAGGCACAAGGGACACCCCTTGGAAAAAAAGGAGGGTAAGGTAATTGCAGCGTTAGCCTGCAGTGACCTCAGATTTGTTTCTCAGTTTGTCCTCCACATCCTGAGGGGAGTTATGCAAAGTGATTTCACTCTTTCTTCCTCGTACATGAGTGGGTGAATAGCCCTGCCCCGGTCCCTCAAGTATTTTGAGGATGATTGTTGGGCATCAAGCACTTACTTGCCGCTTCTGTCCTTGAAAATTGATCCTCCTTCATTAACTACAGTGAAAATCCCCAAAATTCAATTTGCACACTTGGTTTTCATCAGAAAACATTTCAGAGTACTGCAAAATATGCACAGTCTTTCCGGCTGTTCTTCATGTGAAATTTTACAGGAAGTTAAGATACTCACATAATTAAGAACTACTTACCAGATTGGGCTGTTGCAGGATTAAATCTTCAGTTCGCTCCTAACATTTTCAGCTGCTTTTTTTTAAGTTTTGTACAGCTCCCTTTAATGGTCATCCCCAACTGTTTCTAAGTTTCAGACATAAAGTTTAACAAATTTTTAAAATTGAGATACTGAGAAAAACAGAGAGAAGCAGATCAGAATGGTCTGATTTGGAATATACTTCCCCCATATTTTTTTACTTCTTTTATTGTGGAAAAGTGTTTTAGTGGAACCTAAAGTCCAGGCCCTATTGTAGGTTTTAAGGTGGGGGTTGGGTTTGCCATCTCTGCAACCCTGTTAACTCCAATTCTAAAAAAATTAAGAAAGCTTTTTAAGGAGATACTTAATGGTAAAACGAATGAAAATAAGCAAACTGTGGCCATTTTCTAGGCAACTGGATCATTAAGGGAAGACCCAGATCTGAAAGCTCAAGTGAAAATATTTCAAAGGGTGATAAGAATTCCGTGGAGAAAATGTCTCAATCATTTGTCTTGTGTCCTTTAAGCTCTTATTTCTCACGAGGAGTCTCCCATTCAAGAACTGATGACACATAATTTTGATTAATCTTTCGCATTTAAGGGGATTACAACTGGGCATGGCAAAAATACATCCTTTAAAGAGTAAACCCTTATTTTATTCATAGTGGTGAAACATTACTGGATGCAGTAATTTAGATTTTTTTAATGCTGTCTTTTCCATGACACCGTCTCTTGATAACATGTTAACTACTGAAACTACCTTATTGAATGGTGTTGTGCATGTAGCAAAGTGCCTGATGAGGCTGATGGAGAGTATTTTTCATCAGCAATGATAATTAAGTTCTCAGCAAATTTATAAGTTTATTGACACATGTTGAATATAACTTCTCTATCATCCAGAAAAAGGAGCAATATAGAATCTATGAATAGAATTTTTGTTAATCTCACTCTTTTTCCTTGTTAGCTCTGAAATAAACATTTCAGTTGTTATAAATTATATCTAATTAATTTTTGTGAATTTTTTTATGTTTTTGCTACTATCAAAATTACTTTCAATGTGTTCTAGGAAAGAGATCAGCACCTTGAATTTTTTTTTTTGCAACTAAATTATATAACAAACAACCTACTTCTACTGTTTGTAAACCAAGCCTGTTATCTCTGACTGTGTTGGTTTTAAACATTAGGTGCATCTATTTTGGGCTATGGATTATTCATGACAGGTTCATTTCAGCTAGACAATGCTTGTGATATATAATGGATTATCCAGCTCATATGTTTAGGTTTTTTTTTCCTTATTTCCTCATTGGGTGACTGAAGCTTTTTTTTGAGGAAAGGAATAATGGTTAAAATTCATTAAATCATTGCGGGCCAAAAGGATTTTGCAAATGACCTGGCGATTATCTGCATATAATTACTATTGCAACTTGGTGGATAATATCAGAGCTAACATATTTAAAAACTTAATTCTGAACTAGTTAACTGTTTGACCAGCTCTACTTATTTTATCTAACTAGTACAGGCTGCAGGCTTTTCTTCCTCACTGTGGCTATATGTAGGTCTGGCTCCACTGACGTTGACAGAATTCTAATTCCCATGCAGAGATGTAAATGATGAGAGAGGCATGCTCTCTGCATGCAACTGTCAAACAAATGTGATCAGACTCCGTGCTGGGTATTGTGTTTATGCTACTCTAGTGCAGTAATGACAGTTGAGACTGGCTCAAATCTTGCCCTGATATCACAGTGGTATCCCAGAGCTTGCTTAGGTAGAATGGTTTACATGCAATGTTAATTTAAAAGAACATAAACAAATATCCCAAATATTTTTGGTCTATTAACTACTACTTTTTATTGACTAAAGTGGTGACGTGGTACATGGATGCCCCACTAGATTCTTTGACCCACCAGTTAACACTTGAGTCTTGGAAGAATTTGAAGTTGTCTACTTTCTTGGCAATTACCCCACAAGACTGAAATTTGAGAAAGCTTCTTGACAAGGAAAACTTAAGCAATGGTTATATGAGAAGTGCCTGTCATGAAAAATCTTAAGGATTTTGGCTCGGTGGTCAGAAAACAAATGCATTTCCTGTGAGTTTAGCAACTCTGTCATGAATTATCTCAGTTTGTTTAACACAGTTTTCAAAGGTGTGTTTTTTGTTAAGACTGTGTATGGTAAGTGCTACAATTTTGCTGACAGCTTGGATAAGAAGTGATGAACACAGTGAATAAGCTTCATCAAATAGGGCCAGGAATTATATCTGTTCTAGTAATGTCAGCTCATCTTAATATTACATTACTTGGCACTATACCTTTATCACATTTTATAGCTTTCTTTCCCTCTTCAACCTGCCTCCCCACCCCCCCCAAAAAAAAACAAAAAAAGGTCAGCCATGTTCTCTTCTGACGCTTACACTTCTGTCACATTTCTTTATTCCTCTTGGTGGAATCCAAAGGAATAGCAGGACTCTTGAGGTAGATGATCAAGTTAGTGTTTCTCGTGTTTGTTCCTTGACAAAGCTTCATCTTTTGGAGATTTGCAATAGGTCCACTTTCCTTTTTTCTTTTCTTTTCTTTTTTTTTTTTTTTTTTCAATTCATCACTTCTTGGCAAGTTATTTGTTTTCCAGTGAAAGCTGTTGCCTTTACTGTAAATGACCATTCAGAACTTTGAGCACAGCAAGAATAATGTGTCTGTTTGGCTAAAAGACGTGAGCTTAGGGATAATCTACCTCTTCTCGTACAAAGAGATCTGTTAATGAGCCAGCACATTACTCAGATGCTGGCAGCAGAGAGCCTGTACTCTAGAATGAGATCCAATTTAAAAAATATCCATCGACATTGATAATATGTCAGGTAACTGTACCTTACTGCAAATAAAATTCCAATTTGCTAGGTCCTGAAGACTTAATTCATTTAACATAGATTGTTCTGAAGTTTCAATAGCCCTAATTTTTAATTTTTTTTTCTTAAACACAAAGTGAAATCTCTTGAGGGTTTCTTGTGTTACTGGTAAAAATACTATTGGTAGAAAGGAAAAACTCAGTTTTAATCCATCTCTCATGAACTAAAATAGAATTGTTTCATCTCCCAAGTGGACAAAGTCTAGAGGTCAGGATATTAGCAGAATCAAGCATGGTCTCAGCCTAGCTTGACTGCTTATTTTCTTATGTATGTGTGTCAGGGGCAGGGGACGTCATATAAAACTGAAGAAACTTTGCACTCTTTATATGATCCCCCCAGCTCTGAGCTAATTTCACTTTCTAGTTTTCACACACTTATCCTGAGGTCCCTGTCAGTGCAGGGAGCTATTTAAATACATGCATCTGTTTGTTTAGGCAAATCAGAGAGCAGCAGTGGTTTGTACAGTTTGGTATATATTTCAAAAGTAGGCTCTTCATTTGATTCATATCCACACTTGCACATGAACATAGCTTCTCTGTATGACTGTCCCTGCTGATTGGGAGAATGATGGTAGAGAAATCTGCAGGAATTACAGTGGTTGTCTTTTGGAATTTGGGGAAAATTTGTACTAATTTAAGTAAACCGTCTCCATTTTTGCTGATTTTAATAATGGGTATCATGTTCTACATACGTTGCCTAGCTCGGCTGCAGGTGCATTCTATGTCTAGAAGGCAAGGAGCATTTTCCTCTTCTCAGGAGTCACATTAGGGGCAGAAGAGTCATGAATGGATCCTTGTGGAAGGGGATGGTCTTTAGCCATCATTCATCTGCTCCCATTCTGAGTATGACCATGCATAGGGGTGAAGGTGTGCAGGTGATTTACTTCTCTGAAAATTACTCAGGTAGACTTTCATTTTTCAGATAAGGTACTGAATGAGATAATACTTTCATTAAGGTACTAATGGAGATGATGATCCAGGCAAGGCTGAGAGAAGCAGTCCCAGAAATCATGAAGTCATGTTACTGTTAATGGCACGCGCAACTTTTCCTTCACACTTTATCCATTTACCTTCTGTTAGGAAGATAAAGCCAGAAATGCTTCTGTGACTGAAAATAAAACTTCTCTTCCCCTGCCCCTTTGCTGTAGGTAGCATGACCAGGTAGCAGAGATTCTGCCACCACAGAAAGAGATTCAACGTATGTGTTAGCTGCCGGAGAGAGTCCAGACTTCCACTGACAATTCAAATAGATGTTCTGGTTGGAGGACCTCCCAATACCGTTGAAACAGTCTTCTTTTGTCTGAACTGAGGTCCTGTTCTCTTTGAATAGGACTGTTCTCTGACTGTGACAAAGTCACTGCTGTTTTGGCATTTTTCCTGATGTTTTTATGATACTCATTTTAATGTGCTGCACATTTTTCATATTGGGACAGTGCTCAAAAATTTGCCCATAAATGCCACTTCAGCTGGGTGAATGCTGCTTTTTATCACTGCATTGCTAAAGGCATTTCTGTTGTTTTCCCAGACCACTGCTTTGGTTCATTGATGTTGAAACCAATTTCAGCACAGGAGCAATGGGTTAACATTTTCCTGCTTGTTTGTGCAGTGATTGTGGCTCCGAGATCAACCTGTGGCATGCAACAAAATACGTTTCAGAGGCATTTTATAAGTGATATACATAAAGACCTGCACATATTTTTGAGAGGGAAATTTTAGGGACAAAGGGAGGAGAGATAGGAAGGAAGAAAAACTATGGATATTGTCTGATGAAATACAGTGGAACAGGAGAAATGTTAATTTTCCCATTTCATGCCCTACACTATTTTTCACTGTGCAGCTTCTTGTTACATAGGAAAGATCTCTTTGTCTCAAGGTGCCTTGATAAGGAGTGCACAACCATCAATGGACTTGGCTGGGATATGCATCTCAGGAACCTTGAGGTGATAGGAAAGGAGGCAATGCATATCCATGTTGTCCTATGAACAGAGCAGCACGGAACCATCGCATGGCCCATTGCTATTTCTGCTTTTCCAAATGGAAATTAAATGACAACAGCCTTCTCTTTGGTCCCTTTAATTTCATCTCCTTTCTGGATTATCTGTACTGAACAGTAGGGGAATGGAGACAACGTTGTCTCCTCTGACCCACCTCCATTAGAGACTTATGTGGGTAGGACAGGAGAATCAATCCCCTTGCTTCACTGTGGGGGCCTGTCACTGAGATTAGTCCAGTGAGATCAGGAACAGCAAGACTGGTCCCTGACAGCTTCAGTCCATGTTGAGCCTGTCTTCAACCCCAGGGGCTGCTGAGATTTTCTTTATGAGCTTCTGTATAAAAAAAACCTCACCACAAAAATCCCCCTTTGTTTTTTAAACTAGCTTGAGCAGATATTTTAATTAAAATCTACCAGTGGCAGTACATGGCAGGGCACTGGAAACCCTTTCTCTGTGGCAGTTTCTCAGCACAAATGCTTCTGTGTGGTTGTGGTCACATGTTTGATTGACTTGGTTCCCAAGCTGATGTTCACAGTACTGTATTCATCTTGTTCAGATGACTGTGACATGCTGCCTGAATGCACTGATGCTGACAGTGAATGTGAGGAGAACCAGACAGTTGACAGCATCTCCATTTTTCAGAGCTGATGTAGGATGATCTGTCACATGATGCTAGGCCGCAGCCTGTCATTTATACAGCTACAGCTGTAATGTGGGTAAAATGAGCAGAAATAAGAGAGAAGTGACAAGAAAGAAAAAAAAATAATAAAGGGGGGGAATGGGAGACAGACAGTATTTATGCCCACCTCCTCCCACAAAATTGCACAAGCATTTTATTTTTTTTTGTATTATTATTTGAATGAATGCTATATTTATATTGTTTGTGTATCTCAGATCTGCCTGCTATTTCTATGGGTTGGAACAGCATTGGCTGTTCAGGATAACGTGTCTGCCCAGGGCAGGTGTCAGGGATCTTTTGGGCTGATCCCGTGGCCCATCCGTTATGGTCATTAGCAGCCAGAAATTTGTGAGATTAAAAAAATTACCCTATCTTGAGGTAAATAGTCATGCTCTCAGGCTGGGATCTGTAACAGCCTTTATATTTTGCAGGAGGTGCAGAAGGAGACCCCTAAGGATATATTCAGTGCTGCCATTCAGCACCTAAAATGGATTAAGGGATCTTTTCCGGCAGGAGGTTAATAGGGGATTCAAGCCACCCTTCCAGGTTTGGCAGCCTGTGGTCTCTGTGCTGTTACTGCAGAGACAAGGATGGGGAACAAGTCACTCTGTGTGTACAGTTCTTTACCTGGATTTTCCCCTGTGTGTCGACTAATGTTGTTCCTTGTTTGGCTGATCTTCCCTGTAATTTGGGAATAATAGTTCTCGTAGCTCTGGCCTGTTCAAGGGCTGTGTAAGGGAAATGCAGCTACATCGTACAGGCAGTATTCAGAAACTCATCTCCCAACTGCAGTCTGCCTGTTTTCCCACCTGTTCCCATATTGACCCCAAAACAGGAGGTGGAACACAGTGGTAGAGGGTGAGGCATGAGCTGTGCTGTCCCAGGCTTTGCACTAGGAGTTGGGAGCCTTAGTGATGTCTTGCGAGTCCCAGTTGTGTCCCTACTTCACTTTGCCTCTAGGACATGTGTGATAAATTGCTGGTGACCTAAATATGCAGGTAACACAACGTGTATTGGCTGCCACCCTGGGGGCTTAGGAGAGAAACAGAACAAGTCCCCTGTCCATGCTTCTCATTGTTCAGCTTCTCACAAGCAAATGGAAGGTCAGGGCCACTCAGCTCACTCCTCTCTGGTTATGAGGGTCAGCCAGCTTGCACGGGGGGGTTGTGTAAGGAAGGTGGTTTTTGTGCATCCTTAAGGTCTTGCTTGACTCTGTAAAACATATTCTTCTGCCTAACTTGGGTTAAAAAGGAAGCCCCATGATGTATGTGGTTCTTCTGTGACAAATGTTACATTTTTTATAGTATCATACACTGCTGTTGGGATGACTAGGGCACCACACTTGACAATGATGCATTATTTACAGGAGACCAGCAGCCATTTATCCTGGGGTACCATCTGCCATAAAGATCACATTTTGCCTTAGCAGTTTCCTCCCTTCATTATTCTTTGAAACAATATTTGAAGATGTGGGAGCAGTGAGGAATGGATAACCACCTCTGGGCCACGTTTTCAGGGGTATGTTCAGATGCTCCTGGACAACAGTGTTAAAGGTTAAATGCTCTTGGCATTTGATGGGAAAAACTCTAACAAAGGTGAATGAATGATGCAAGCCTAGCATGAGCTTTAACTGTTTAGGATGTTTCCCATGTGCATCTTTTGCTGGTCTCCTTGGTATAAGGGTCATGTTGTGGGCAAGGAGGAGGTGTGACTGGAGCAGAATTGGCAGATGGTCCCTTGAAGGTCGTTCCTTGTTGCTATCTCCTGTAGTGATGCCATATGCTGTGCAGGGGGATGTTTCCTTCCTCTTCATGGAGTGTAAACTCATCAAAACAGTAAGTGCAGCATGCCATCAACTCTCAGCTCTTGAAGTTTCTGATTAGGTCTGTGGCTTTAAGACATTTTTAGTACATTGTCAAAGAGTATATAGAAGAGGTATGTTTGAAAAGAATTAAAAACTATCTGTCCGTGATGAAGGTGGATGTTTTCTCTTTAGTGATTTAATTTTTTCCTCCTGAAATTCTCTTTCTGCCTATAAGATTTTTTTCTTTTCCTTTTTATATTTTCCCCCTAAGATCTTCCCTTGTAACCTGTGAATATCTAGAGCATGGAAAATGCCACATGAGAGATTTGAGGGAATTGAACACGACCACTGCTTCTGGAATCATAGCTGCTTCACTTAGCTGTTGGTAGTGGCAAGCATTTCCAACAGAAAATACCTGAAGCAAATGCCCACAGGATGGTATCAAATAGATACAATAGATACTGTAAGCAGTGTATCAAATAGAAGAAGTTGGCTGTGTCTTGACCACAGTTAGTGTTTCTGAGCTGCTTTTGCAAATTTTACTCCATCTCACAGGGGAGTCTTTCTAAAACTACTGTTGCTCTATCTAATACATGATCTTTAGAAAGATCATTTTTCCCCCTTTTTTTTGTTAATTGTGATTAATAACATCAAGAGAAGATTTTTATTTTTTTTATCCTGAAAGAATAAACAGAGGCATTAAATGAGTTTATAAAGGTATAAATCCTGGTGCACTTTTTCAAGCAAATTTGTTACCAAAGTAAATGGGAACATCTGAGTAAAGCAGTAGAGCAGGATGTGTTTGCCCATTCAAATGACTTGAGCCCTTTTAGAAAGGGCTCGATTATCTCAGCATTAAACCACCTTATGCCACTGGCATTTGTATTTATTGTCATTCACTCATCAATGCTGGCTATGAGGTGGTTGGCCCAGACAATAACTATAACCCTGAACTTTACAACTCTTTAGAGGGAGGAGAAGTTACTGTGAAGTGATTCAATCTACTTTCCCAGGGCTAAGATAAAGATCCAAGAGTTTCTAGTAGCCAGGCCACCAAGGCTCAAAGTGGTATAACTTTTCATTGTTTTACCCTTCTCCTCTGCTCTTTAGATTTCATTGACGTATCTCTGTCAGCCTTTTTACAATTTGCCATTAAAGCTATTCTTTGAACACAGTATTTCATGGCCTGTATAGCCAATAGGTGGGTTTAGGATTGCAAGGACTGCACACGAAGTTCATAAATCAGCTATTAGAACAGTGATATTTGGTACTACTATTTAAAGCTGTAATATTTACCTGTAGGTCATAATTGAACACTGACAGTGTGTACAGTTATACAACTTTTCTTAACATTAGATATTTATAATTAACTTATTATTTGTCTAGTGCTGGATATAATCTCATTTTGCTTAATTACTAACAGATACCTTGTTAAATATCTGAGTTTTTGGGGTGGAGGGTAATGGTGGTGCATTTAAGAAACTAGACAGCTTATGTTGCTAAATTGACTCTTTCCCCATCAGCCTTTCTTATTTATATTCTAAAAAGCATATCCAACATTCATGCAGCTTCCTTGGTCACTTCTGCCTCTGTAGCAGGGCAATACTTTCGTAGCTTGATAAAATCAGACATGTGGGAACTGCAAAGATTAAAGGAAAACAATGGTCAAATTGAGTTCTGCTTTTTTTTCCTTGACCTTGAATGATGATTATCAGGCAGATTCAGGTAGATGCAATGGACAAAAACAAAGATGGTGTGGAAATTTAGAAATCATAGCCTGACTATGTTTATTTCATTTTCCTACTCTAGAATAGCAACTTGAGGCACTGATGGCTGGCATTCCTGACCACTGGAAGTGAATGTTTTAGCTACTTACATGAGTGAAGAATAGAAGAGTATCAGAGCCAACATGGCTCACTATCACCTGGTCATTGGCTTTATTGGGCTCCAACACTGCTTCCACAGACAGAGACTTTTCAATTTTGGAAAGAAAACAGTTCTGAAAGAGGGGAGAAAAAAAAAAAAAGGTAATCTTGACATTTTTGCAGGAAGCAAGCTGAGATTGCTAAATTAATGCTTTCATAATGGTTAGATTTCAGGAAGCAAAGTAACTAGCTGATACCTGCAGTAGATTTGGCACTGTAGTGCTGGATTCCTGTAGTGTGTCCTTTGAGATGTTTCATTCAGCTCTGGCAAAAAGCCAAAAGTCACACCTTAAAGTGCCATTTTCCAGTTCCTCCTAACCCTGGTCAGCCTTGTTTTTGTCTGTTATGAATGTGGACAGTGAACAGTTTGTATATTTATCTACTTAGGTGTGTGTTCAATTCAGTTTAATTACTATTTTGTACAGGCTGATGCAGAGCTCTATTACTTCGTTGCACTGATTTTCAAGTGATACTGGATATAGAAGTCAGAGGAAGAATCAGCAAGATTGTGTCTAAATAACAGCATAATTAATCTCCTATTATGTAGCACCTTTGTCTCATCCCACAGGACGCACAAAGAATGTAAAGACAAAGATAGTTCACGCATGTGTGATGGCTGCTTCTAGGATAGAGTGTGGCAAATGTGTAATATCATATGTCACTAGTGCACAATAGTAAAAACTAATTTATTCAACAGAATCAGCAGTAAGGCTTTTTTTCCTCAGGTACGAAATAGAGCTGCCTGGGTTGGTATTTGGCTTGTATACTCGAGTTGATATGGAAATTCTGGAGCAAAAATTACTGTTGGATATTCTGATTCTATAGGTCAGACCTTTGATAACTCATGTAAAAGTGAAGTGTTTGTTAGTACAGCATTTACTGCTGTCGTGGCTTTGTACTGGTTTTGCTAAGGGGAAAAGTGATCATCTTCCTATGAAAGAAATATGATACAGACTGGGCTTCCTTTCTTCAGGAACAGGGTTGTAGCCAATAGTTTAAGATATGTTGCTGAGCTTTCCTTAGAATTCAGAATTTTCTTTTATTTGCTGGAGGCAGCTCCTGTGTTTAATTTGGCTGGGAATGTTGTAAGTGGTAGAAGTGGCATGGGATAGGCTGCTGGTGGAGAAGGATGCTAGAAAGAAGAACACCTAGGTACAAAGGCCCATGCAGAAGACAGGTGCTGACAGGTGTAAGTCATCTTCTGCAGAAATACCGTTTCCCTGGCTGAGTGTGTTGGTGGAGCATCACAATGTGAAAAGGCCACCTGTAGCACCTGCTCCCTCTGCCCATCTTCCTGAGCAGCCAGATTCTTCATGAAGTGAAGGTCTTTGTGTTAATGGGAGTATATGACAATGTAATGTGACTTTTGGAAGGGTTACAGCAAGTTCTGAATGATAGATGAAATGAAAAATCCCTGCCTGGTGCAGAGAAAGCATGTACAAGGCTGGATGATACACTGCCAACAGTTCTAACAAGGGCCTCCTTCACAGATTTTCCACCTCAATCAGCAATGCAGTTGACATCCCCTGAGCAAAATCTCTCCTCTTTTTTTCTTTTTTTCTTCTGTACAAGTGAAGAAAAATTCTTCAGCTTTATAGCTTACCCACTGCTTAAAATACTCATTCAATAATCTTTCTCTGCTTCCAGTTGTGACAGTCTCTATAGGCAAGCATCCTCTCCCCATAATTCTTTCAGGCTCTTTCAGGTACTTTTGCTGTAAATTTATTCTCTATACACTGGGACGGTAAAGCAGGCAAATCTAGATCAGTGATCTAGTCAGTGATGTATAACATTTGCTGGTCAAATTTTTTGCAAAAATTAGTGAGGAATTATATCACCTATATTATATCACCTAGTTTGATGTTTCTGTTCCAACAAAACATTGTTTTTTAATACAGTCAAGCCCTAGCTAATATATATTGGAATAGAGAATGGAGTAAATCACACTTTGGAAAGCAGTGGCTTGCAGAAAAACTTCGGTGGCATTACAGATCATGTCTTTAACTTGAATTTTTGCTGCTGTGCTGTGGCAAAAAAGAGCTGACGTGATCCATGAAAAAGAGAAATTAATAGTTTGAAAACTTCCTTCTAGGATTATGTGTCCTGTTCTGCCCAAGCTGGGCTATAAAATGAGTTAAACATTGGAAAACAAGCATCAGGATGAAGGGCTTAAAGAATTCAGAGTATTCAGCTAATTTAAGAGCAGGCTGAGAGGCCACTCTGAAGAAGACACCTGATAGAGGCTTTTCCATCTGGCTGACAGAAGCTGAAGTTCAGCTAATTCAGTCTTGAAATAAGAAGCTGCTTTCTGTCTGTGAGGTCTGTTGAACATGAGAGTGTCCCTCTGGGGAAGAGACAGAGAGAGTTGTGGTCACCCTAAGCCTTTTGCTAACCCCGGGCTGGATGGCTGTGTCCCTGTGCGTCTAGCCTTGCTCGTCCCTTTCTTTTAGAGGAAAGCATTGCACTCAAAATCTTATAGCCAGCAATGCTGCGTTAAGACAATAAACAGACCTGAATGTCATAGCTCAGATTTTCAGTAAGCTCTCAGAGGATGTTCAGGGCAGATTTTTTTTCATCTCCTCCCTTGTGCAATGAACGAGGATTTCTGTATGCTGCTTCTTTTCATTGTTATTAATTGCTTTCCCTTGCAGCATTAGAGACTGGCCACAGCAGGAGACCTCTTTGTAGGTGGTATAGAGAGTGATTACGGATTGCCTAAGTTGGTTTGGGAGGGAACCTTCCCTGGGTCAGGCTGGCAGGCTCTGTGGATCTTTCACCTCATATAGCATGAGGTGTGGTTCGTCTGCTAGGATCATTTGTGCACATCTCACATGATTAATTCCTTGCCATTGCAGGGCTTCCTGAGGTCTTGCCAGCCCTGTGTTTGTGGCAGATAGTTTTCTAAGCACAGAAGTGTTTTTCCCTCACTAAAGTCTTTGGACATCAACTAGAATGTTTTGGTTAAAATTAATGATGTGTGAATACACAGTAGGTGCATCTGGTAACCTTTTTGGCCTTAACTTTTAGGGAATGATATCTGTATGCTGTCTGATATGTTAAGGCTGGTGTGGTTATTTTGGAAAGAGTGTTTCTGCTCTGAAACTTCTTCAGAGGATTTGTCCTGGCAGCCCGAGAAAAGCTTAATCTCTATTGAGCAGAAGTCCAGCTTGCTTTAGTTTAATTGCAGAGACCAGTCAACAAATACAGTTCAGATTGTGGATTTCCATATGTAAAAACATGCAATTCTATAGATTGATCTCAACTAGGTGTCTGTACTGTCTGAAAGGATATCTCCTTCGATTAGCTTTCTGCCTCTGTGCAGAAAAAAAACAGTGCAAAAGAAAAGATAACTCACTTAGAGTCTTCTTGTAGTTGACGCAGCTCGATAGCCAATGAATTCCTGTCTTGCTGTGTGCTGGTACTATAGCAGTATCATTTCTACAGTGACTTTTCAATGTCAGTGAAGTGAACGTGTTATCCCTGAGTTTGAATCCTTTTCCAGAACATCCCATAATTTAGACCTTAAGTCTGTCTACTTCAGCAAAATTACAAAGCCTGCCTTCAAAATATAGGCTTTGCAGCCTCAGAGGCCCTGGGATATAGATGGCGCAGAACCTGACCTGCTTTGTATGTAGGCAAGTATTTGTGAATGTTTGAGTGTATAATGTTATGGTATAATACCCATTTTAAGAAAACTTCCATTTCACTAGAGCTAGAATCTCACCATACAGGTATATGCAGGTGTGCAAAGACAATGTGTGCATGAAATGCTAAGTTGAAGTTCTGCTCTGTATAGAATGTGTAGTAGCACAATAGAAACAGACCTTGTGAAACAGAAACAGTTGTCTTTTCCTTCCTCATCAAAGAGAGAGAAGTTTGTATTCTTCATGCAGTGGCCTTTGCAGGAATGCTGAAAGCAATCAAGGTTCACCCTGTGCATATCAGGAGAAACCGTGCCACTTGCACATGTCTGGCTTCATCCCGTAAAGGAGAAAGCAGCAGCAATTGTGTGACTTCATTCAAATACTATCTGTTGTTGTACATCTTTTTTTCTTTGCACATCAAACTAAAAAACACTTAAAAATAGTTGAAAAACAGAATACTGTATTTCTAAGCTGAGTTGTCCTTAAAAATTTGAATGAGTCATTTAGATAATGTTCACAATACCAGCAGCTCCAGGGTACTTTAGAGAATATGTTTCAGCACACAGACATTTGAAACAAAAATTGTAATGTTCTAAATGGAATTAGATGAGCAAAACCATGTCATACAGAGATGAAATATAAATAAGTGCTTTAGGCCCAGTCCATGAAAAATGTATGCACTTTTTAAAAAGCGTTTTTCTTCTGTGATAGTTTCATTTCTGTAGAAACCAGTGGTTGGTTGTGGGTTGTTTGTTTTGGTGGTTTTTTTTTCTCCTAGTGCCTTCTACTAGAATGTGCTTTTGCCACTCAATAAACCCTTCTTTCCACTAAATGTCTGTCTCTGTATTAAGTCCCCGAGGAACTGTGCAAGCCAAAGGCAGATGGAAACAATAGGCATTCCGTGTTCAAACGTACAACCTACAGAAAGTTCATTTGTCAAAAGTCTGAGGAACATTTCCAAGGAGGCTGCTTCATAAACAACATCCACATGGGGCAGATCTGACTTGTGCTACTGCTTTTCATGCACATATTCCATAAGAATTTAATAGGCTGTTTACTCTTCAATTAATAGTTAAAGCAACATTTACAGTAGCTCGTTCCAAATCCCAGTCTCTGTTGTCTCCTTCCCCTCCCACCCTACTTCTTTAAATCTTTTCATCTCTTACGTGCCCCAACTACTTTTTTTCCTTTTTACAGAAGTCTTATCCTAGCTCGTCTGTGAAGACCAAACCACTCTCAGACTTTTTTTGAACTCTATTTTTGTACCCGTTGGAGTTGTGCTCCTTCATTGGTAAGCATAAAAACTCCACCACGCTACCAGTCTTTGAGATATTAATCATTAATGCCAGTACAGTAGTGTTTGAAAGTTCATCGAACCTTCTGACTCACTCCTGGAAGACAAAAGTCACTCTGGTCAGTACTGTCTAGCAGACAGCGTACTTGCTTTTCAAAACTCTAATTACTTAAGGTAAATGTTTGCCTTCATTCCTTGGATTTGTATTAATGAGATATGTTTAATGTGATTAAGATGCTGATTCTGTAAAATTGTGAAATCACCCTGGCTCCCATGGACTTCAACACCTTCAACACCTGATCAAAATCCAGATTAGTGGCAAGGAAAACAGGGAAGACTTTGTCAATACCTGGATGCTGCAGACATGATTCTGAGCATGTTCTGGTGTAATCCAGAGCTGAGACCAGCAGAGCTGAAGAGCCATCAGCCAGCTACTCATAAGTCATACATATGTGTGTAGGACGTATGTTCTTACACCTGGCCACATCTGTGCACATTCTACCCAAACACCTTCTGACTGTCAAAATAGACAGCTGATTCAGAGTGCTTTCATCATATAAATGGAAGTAACCAGCTTCTGGATTAGGCCAATTTGAATTTACCTAGGACACCCATATCTGGTGCTTAAAATCCCAAGTAGTAGTTTCTGGTGCCTGAGGAAGATATTCAATGGTGCCATCAGAAAATTAGTCGCTCACAAATGCAACATTCTATTTTGATGTGTTGTTAATCAATGACCATATATCTCTCTTTAAAGCTATAAAACGTTGGAAGATGCCTTGAAACCAGAGCTATACTGCATACATTCCTATGCATAATCTACTAGCACTAAAAAAAATGTATAACCATTTCTTAGCCTCTGACTGGATTTCAAAAGAAGCATTTGTAAATAATAGACACAGAAGAGTGAAAACCATCCCAGAACAGTGAAAACTACTCAATGAAATTTTACCATGTGCCAAAGAGAATCATAATTTTCGTACCTAGTGACATCAAATTCATCCAAATGGGCTACTTCCTGGCTGGCAGGGTTCAGCTAGAACTCGGAGCTCCCCCTCGCCTGAGCTACATGGAGGTGCAGAGGTGTGAATGAGTGTGAGGCTGATGGCATGTTGACAGCTTTGGGTAAGGTGCCTCCAGTGGAAGTAGTTGCCTCAGACTTTAAGGTGACTGGTTAATTTTTTTCTGTTCTGACTCTGGAAGCTGCTAGCTTTGGAAGGTTTGACCGGTATAAGAAGAGAAGTTGCAGCCTGACCCTTTTCTTGTAATGTTGGGCAGGAGCACAGGCTGTATCTGGTCTTGAAATGGATCTGGGTCTCCTCATGGCAGCTGCTAAGTGTGTTTATGGCTAATACAGGAGCTTTTCACCTCCCAGACTTGGGGCCAAAGGCTCTAAGATGCTGACACAGTCGATATGTTCCATTGCCCTCTGGCGTCATGTCCACTGGAGTATAAGGCTATTGCTGTTGCCACTTCCAGGAGTACATGCTGCTTGTGTAAGAGAAGCAGGTACTACAGGAAACAGAGGAAAATTGGGCAAATATTGGTCAGGACCTTATTTTGTGGGAATTGCTGTCTGCTGTTGCTTTAGTTATGATGAAAATTGTAAATCAAAATAAAAGTCTGCTGGGCTCATCACTCTGGATTTACACCTGTGCAAAGAGAGTTGGAAAGTGGCTTGGAGGGACAAGGCAACCTTTAAACTGCTTGATCATTAATCTATGGTAAAGTTATGAGCTTGCTCTTGCAGCACACGGGCAGACTCTTAAAGCACAAAGAACCAAATGAAAATCCAAGTGTGTTCAGCACTGTATAGTCAAAATTCAAGTGGGTTGAAGCTAGAACCCTCTCCTATACTAGTCACCACCTGCTCTCTGACATGGGGCACCTCACCTCCCAGGTGCTGTGGCTTTAACCTACAGCCCTTGGCATGTTACATTGGATTTTAGCAGATGAGTTCAGCTGCTTCTTTCAGTTGTGTTGGTACTAGTAGAGTAAACCTGTATTTGCACCCATAGGTCTGTTTTCTGAAATGTGGAAGAACATAAATGTTTTAGAGTAAGCGACCTACTGTAAACCTTTATTTTTTATTCTTGCGAGAAATGGTTCCGAGAAGAATGATACTGTGAAAGGGAGTTGAAAACCTTGTAATCAGTTGCTTTCATTTTTGTTTTTGTTACTTTGTTGACTTCAGTGGCTGTCTACATATACGTTAATGATCATTTGCATGTCTGGTATTTTTATAGGTGGGGAAGAAGTCAAATCTATTTAACAGTGTGCTTCCAAGAATAGTTCTCTACAAGTCACGGCAAAAGCATGGTAGGAAGCGAGCCAGAGAAGCAACGCTTTCTCCATTTACTCTAGAGTTTTGGCTCCACAAGGTTATCTGTTCACAAAGAAGTCCAGATCAGGAGAGCCAATGGATAATTTTCTTTGTGGATTGTTTGCATCCCAGCTACTTTTGCTTGTGTTTGTCATGGAATATATTAAAATAGTCATATTCCACAGTCCACACAGCATGTCAGCTTTGAGACAAGTACTCTGAAATGTGCTCACAGATGATAAATTGCACACTATGTCAACTAAATCTTTGTCATGAGATTCTATTTGCTATTTATAGTTGAAATGAAACACTTGAGAAAAATTCTAAACCAAAGCAATTTCACAGAAATCTCGCAAATTTTTCCTTATGTGTATATCATTGAAAAGGCCCTCCTGTGCTATCTTTTTGCTCTGTGGGGCTCCAACAATCGACTTCTGAGATCAAAGTAGGATGCTCTCAAGATTGTGGAACTTATAATGTGTCCATGTAATCTAGCTAGTGTGCCTTTGGAGTGTGTTCCCTTTCAAACATTAAGGGGAAAGAACACTTAACCATAACACAGTGCAAATGCATACAAAATTTGATACAGTTTTGGGGAATCAAAACCCATTATCTCCATTACAGAAGAGATTATTTAGTCACTTCTTTGGCTTGTTGTACTAGTCTTGCTTGAAGCTGTCAGTGACGTCTGTGATGTACTTTACCTTTTTTTTTTTCCCCCTCTCCTCCTAAGACATCTTCCTTTTCACTTATGCATCTTAAACACATAATCTGCTGCAACAGAGTTGTGGGTAGCAAAACCAGAAAAGATACGTGTTTGGAGATAGCCCTAGGTATGCTTTGAAGCTACAAATGCAGCTGTGTTGTTTTGGTCTGGTTTTTTATTTTTTCCTTCTTTGATTACAGCTGCCTACTTGAGGAAAAGCAGTCTGGATAGCAGCAATAACGCTCTCTGACTTGTTACCTCCAGGCTCACACTGGCCTAGATGCAACAGGATGTTCCACAACGTGCTGAATGGTTAGTTAAGGTGAGTAGGCTTTGTGATGGCTTCCTCCTGCCTTGGGCACCCAGGTCTTCATGGGACACATGAGGAAAGTTTTTTGCCTCTGAGAGAATTATCCAAGCAAGGATCTAAGATTAGTGATGGATGCAGGAGAGAGGCATTGCTGTCTGGTCAGCATCCTCTATATGGGATTGAAACAAGAGCTTTCTTGAGAAAGAACTTGTAGGTCTCTATGTGATGAGCCTCTGAAGCAAGAAACGACAGATGTGTTCCTGCATCTGACTGCTCTAAACCTGGAGTGGAAGCAGGGAGGTTCTGGATTTAAATTCTCATCAACTCTATAACCTTAGCCATTCATTGATCTGAGTGCCATGATCTAGAAGCGTATATGCAGGCTGTTAACTGTAGAAGAAACCATTGCAATATCAGTGTACTGCTGCATGGGAAAGGTTGAGATGGTTACTAAAACTCAGACTAGAAAGGTAATTGATCATACTTAGCAGCAGTGTTACAAATAATGAGCTAATAACTTGTGTCCAGTCTTACAAAATAGCAATTTTGTTTTGAAAATTGTTTTATGGAGGAAGGTATCTTTAAAAGCTACGCATAAAAAAAATCCTGATGTTCTTTAAGTTAATAAGGCCACCAGAAAGAACATGAAATCCACTCTCCTGGTTTGGAGACACTATAAAAACAGTTTGCTTAGAACAGTTTGGTTTGTGGTTTTTTTTCTTTCTCTCTTCCATCTCTCCTCAGTCATCTCCAGCTCTTTCCTTCTATTCCTATTTGATGCACTTGTTCTGTGTACTCAGTTACCAAATTTTGGATGCCCTTAGAAAGTGAACCTCCCTCTGCTGAAAGTTTGGTCTGCTCAAACTGCCAGCTTTCTGCCAGTACTATGTTTAATCAGATAACTTCCTCCTCTGCAACTTGTCCGTCCTGTTTAACTAAATCTTTTTTACTGAGAGCAGCAATAGTGTTTTGCTTAACTGGTGTGCTGGCAGAGATTACTAAAGGTAGCTGTCTGGATGCTGATGTGATACGCGCTTGGGTTAGATATCCTTAACTTTTACTACACTGCTTTGTTGTTTGCTTATTTGTTTAAAATGCTTGACTGTTACATTTGCAGTGATGAAAAATAAACTAGCTAGCATCCGGCTCCGAAACTGTTGGTGGGGGAGGGCTGCCCACTTGAAAACAAGCAAGAAGTCTTACAAATATTTGGGCTGATTAATTCACCAGCTTTTCTTTACAGAGCTCTTTTGTGGTATAAAGCCATTCATTGACCAAGAGAGTACATTGTCAATTTAGTTACTGTTTTGTATCTTGTGTCAAACAAAAGCCACTGCCTCCTACAACAGTAACAGCTGAATATTTTCACTGCTCATGCAGTTTCCTCTTCTAGCTGCTGGATCATCAAAAATTCTAATCAGCTCTGATCTAACACAAAGTACTATGTGGCATTCATCATCTGTTTTAGCCTTTAATGCACCATGCAGGTTTTAATCAAAGGTATGCAACCATTAGCAAAAAAGAAAGACAAGAATTATGAGTGTCCTAAGCAAAGCTCTTAAACTGACATCACAAGCAGCAGATCAGTTCACCTCCCCCTGCCAAGTGCAAGTACAGGAGAATGAGATGGACCTTGTTTGAAATAGTTGCAGGAGAGCACCACCGAGTTTTCACGGCCATGACTTCTGCTGTTTTGTTTTAGTACTTAGTGCTAAGACTAATTTGCTTGCCTTTCCTGAGTATTGAAAACAAATGTTGGCACTGTTGCTGTGGAGTGTGGGGGCTGCTGGATCATCTATTTGGTTTGGTGTGTCTCCCACTGTTGTCAGAGGGACCCAAGGGGGATTGGCAGTGATTGGCAAAACTGAGCCAAATGCCTTCCTTGCAGCAGTCAGGCCTCACCTCCTCCTAAGTAAACTCCATTAGTCACCTCACCTCTTTTTTCTTAAGTGCAGGACTAGCTAGGTCACTGCTGGCTTGTCGGTAGAATTAGATCCATGTGCCCTGCTTTGCATGCAAGCAGAAAAGTTTCTCCTGGATTTGGCCTCTCTTCCAGCACCTCTTGCTTCCCTGCCTATTTCAGCATAGGCATCCATCCCTAACAGGATGACGAGCAGTCACCTCCTGCCTTTCCCTGGCTCCACTGCTCACAAAGCACCTGGGTTTCATTTGACTGGAAGGATGCACATTCAATAGCAGGTCAAGAAGTTCCTCCTCTTGCCTCCTCCCTAACCTCAGCCCAGTAAATCAAAGCCAAGCAGCCACAAGCTGCTAGCATGGTATCAGGCTTTGTATCCAGTTTGACATGGGAAAGAGGCACTGGCCCGTGCTGTAGAATTGTTTTATTTCTGCCTAGTTGAGGGAAGGATGGAAGTAGTGTTTTATGGGAGGGGAGCAGAGTGTGGATACAGTAGTGTGATCTTTCTCCTGCTGTGTGAACTCATGAGTGTGCCTTGTTGGAAGTGCTTGTTATGGGGGTGAAAGACCTCACACGGCCTCATATTTCCTGGGCAAAGCTACCCTTTGTTGGGTTCGAGGGTTTGCCACCTCTAAGACAACTGTAGTTGTTGGCTCAGCCCTTCCCCTTTGCCCTCTTCTGCCTTCTCCTCAGTTCTGGTGTTAGCAGAGCTGTTTCAAGTCCTGGCTTAAAAATAAGTGGTTGTGACCTGTGCCAGTTTGTAGCATTTCCTTGAAGCTGTGATAGCACCAAGGAATGAAGCTACATATTGCTCCCTGGCTGTGCCCCACACAGCTGGTATGGGCAGGGAGCTGACAGTCACCCAGGGAGCCCCATGTGAGCTGGGACTTACTATTTAAATGAGTGATCTGGAGCCCTTTGGGCTTGTGAAGCCACACAAAAGGTGTGTGTATGGATTTCCTCCTCAGGCCCACTGACACAGAGTGTGAACTTGGTGAAGAATGCTGATTTTGGGGTATGATTTTGGGGTATTTCCCCATATCATGGCAAATGTAGAGGATAGTGGTGGAGCTTCAATTCCCTCTTATAAATAATTACCACTAGCGGGAGCTGGTCCTGGACAAAACTGGTCTTTCTAAAGTGTTTTTTGGGTGCTGGGGCCCCCAGCAGGGGATGGTAGTCAGTAGAGCTGTAGGTACTGGATGCTGCCTGCATCCATCTCCCCTGTTCAGCCTCCCACCAGACTGAGGTCCCAGGCATGCCTGGGCTCTTGCACCGTGCTCTGCTGCTCCTGTAGCAGAAACCCTATGTAAATTGCAGAAACCCTATGTAAATTGCTGTGTGATTGTAAATTGCCTGTGCAGCATGGGGGTCTTTTAATGACCACCTCTGGCAAAAGCTTAATTTGATTAGGGGAGTGGGGGGAATGGATGCTTTAAATCTACTTGTGCTTCCTGTGCCTGGCCAGTGCCCAGCTACGTGTGGAAGCCAGAGATTTTCCACAGCACCTAGGGCCCAAGCAGTGGGATTATATTTTCAATTTCCTATTTAACAAGGCTAAAAAATAAACAGGTTCCTGTTGTTTTACCCCAGGTATGTCATTTGTTTTACCCCATTTGTAGGTACGGGTTCATCATTGCAGTGTATTGTTGTGGGTTCCAGAGGTGGATAATCAGTTGTACACTGTTGCAAAGATTTAGTTCCAGGTCACAGACAAGTAATGAAAAAACAGCAGTCACCGAGGATTTGATTTAAACACTACAATGACTACGTGATAGCCCCTTTTGTGAGAAGGAAAGTCTCCCTCTGGAGACCACATTCTAACCAGTAGCAAACATTCAAGCTCCCTGGTGCTTCAGATGTCAATTATACCAAAGCCTCTTATTGTATAATGCAGGTCTGTTATAATAATACTGTCTGGAACAGCAATAATAATGTGAATGAATTTCCAAACAGTGGAGATGGGAGGGGGAGATTGATCAATACGGGACTAATGATGGCCTTGTCTTTCACTGAAATAATTGTGATAGGGTTTATAGCACTTCCTTCCTACACCATGCTGTGCAGCAGTGTTGGTTTACTACCTGCTGTTATTGCTTTTGTATAAAAAGGTGTTAAAAAGAAACGTCTGTCAAGTTTTAAGGCTGTGAGTCTTTTTTAATGTGGTGGGGTTGTTCTAGTCAAGATGGTCTGAGGATATGAGAGACGCAGGGTTCTCGGCAAGAAGTGAAATCTTTTATTAGACACACTGATAGAGTTAGGAAAAAAAAGAAGCTTTTGGAGTCAGAAACCAGTCATGAGGTCCCCATATTTATAGGGAATTACTCATACTTTATCATAAAGATGCCATTGGAGGGCCAGATTTTTTTTCAAAGTGGACTCATTCTGCTTGCTTGGATGTAGAAAAGTCTCTCCTTTGAGAAGGAGTGTGGGCACATGAAACGTAAGGGTTCAAAAGAAAATCTCTCCGTCACACTGAGCATGTTTTCTATTTGCATGACCCTGTTTCTTGCCTGATGATTATGTGGTGTTTTCTCTGTTATTCCACCACGTGTATAACATGCATACTGAGACCCCTTGGAAGAAATTTCCCTTGAATTTTCTGATTAAAAAAAGAGATGATTTCTTTTAGAGAGTCAAATTTTTGCGTCGACATTTCGATTCATGCAATGGGAAGCCATATCCTCATAATGTGTTCCTGAATGTTGGTGGAGAAAGCAGGGAAAACCCTGTTATAGGAGGAAGATAAGAGCATATTGGAAGTTATTTGTTTGTTATATATTAAGTCCTAACATTTTCTGCAGTATCTCAGAGTTACTTTATTTCTCAATGCGCTGGAATGATGGATTCTATACATTTTGTTTTGTGAAGTGAGAGAAATTGAAAGAAAACATAGCCCGAGTCTAATGATAAAAATCCCCTCTGTTGAAGCTCTTCATTACAGTACTTTTCAGAACAGAAAAGACGAACTGCTTTTGCAGTGGCACAGGTCCAATCTCAAACTAGAATCAATTGCTTTGCCAACGCTGAACACAAAGGATGTTCATTGTTTGCAAACTGATTTTTTTCTTAGTGCGTGCAAAACCAATGATCAGATTTTTTTTTTTTTTTCTTTAGAGAAACCCCTGCAGTGAAAAAACTGCAGCTGATTCTGTGCTTCCCCTCCTGGTTTGCAGGAAGGCTTCTTGCTTCACAGTGTGATTTCTTCATAATAGCTGCATGACAACAGCATGCCAATGTTTTGAAAAAAGCAATGGCCAATGTTATAACGCCGTTGCTTATGTTAGCTACTTACTGCTGGTTTGGATTTTTTGCCGTGAGAAAATAAATTTGCCTTTGTGATCTTACTCTCCTGAGGCTCACCTTGCTGTATATAACAAACCTGTTTCTATGTCTGTCTGTGTATATAAGTTTTGGCAGGAGTTAGAAGGATCTTCCCAGGCCTGTCCCCTCCTGTCATGAGTAATTGCATTGTACCATGCTTGGTATCAACTGATGAAATTCCATGTTAAAAATGAGAAAGGTTTTTTCTTTCCTCCTTGTTTTTTTTATGCAAAATCTGCCTCAAAGTCACCTTTTTCTCCTGAACCTCATGACCTTTTTTCTAACAACTAAACATACTTCTGGCTGAGTTCTCCCTATTGCTGAGCCAACATTGTCTTTACGTTCTTCTTTCCTCCTCTCATATACTTCCTCCTTGGCAAATTTGCAGAGAGTAACCACATCCCTTTCCACGTCTTTTGCTGCGAGCCAGCATTTGACAAAATAAGGTCACTATGGAGTGGCAAAAACTCACCCAGGCATTCATATTTAACCCCTGGGGTGTAGCGGATGTGGCATCCACCTGGAGTAATCCTAACTGCAACTGCAGCGTTTTCTACCTTGAGGACTGGATTCTGGGTGGAGGCTGGTGATGCTAATTTTGCAAAGTTGTATTTATTTATCGGCCATACTCCCCTGCAGAGCACTTCATAGGATAGAGAAAGCTGCTCCGTGCCAGAGCACAGGCTGTACGGGTGCTGTGGAAAACAGTCCTACTTGCTGACAGGAGAGCTGAAGTAATCTAGATGCTGCATTAGCTACGGATGTATTAAAGCTGAATCAGTGGCTGATTTGAATCTTGCCTAGATGTCTCTCTACGCAACATCTCCCAGTTGCCTGTAGTTTCCTCAAAAGTCTTTGCAGCTGAATGACGTGTTGTAAATTACTCTGTGGTTTGTGGAGGTGTTCAATATTGGTAATTCAAGCCATGCTGCCTGTCAGTTATTGGTCACGTGGCGCAGTTTTTACTTCCCTGACTGAATGAGCTTAGCGGATCAAAATTTTCTATGGAACCCTGACAGGAAGTTAATTGAAAACTTTCTGCAGAATATGCTGGGTTAAAGATTTGCTTGCTCTTGCACATTTGCACAGGTTTAGCATGACCACAGAAATACTGGTAGGAAACTTAACGGGGGTTGTATTGATTTGTTTTAGGGGGTCCTGCAGAAACTTGTTTGCAATATTCCTGAGAAATCATGTTAATATATCAGCACAAAAACTCCCTAATTTGCCATTTACTGGTATGTATCTCAAGCTGACACAGGTCTCTTCTGAGAATCCTTGCTAAATATTTCATAAAGTGATGTAAGGCGAATTTGTTTCCTGTATTTTACATATTCTTTTATATTTTTTAATACCTACTATTACAGGACGTTCACTAGTTCTCTTGGTAAGATGCTATATGGTATCAGTTATGACATGTATCAAATAAAACAAATGGCACGCATTTTGTGAAGCATTCTGCTTTACTTCTATTTGCAGATTATTTTTTTTTCCTGCTTGTTCACTAATTGGCAGCATTGAGTAATTTGTAATCTGTCTTCCCACTGAACCAGTGAGTGTTCTGTGTGCGTATGCATATGTTTATAAAGTTTTAGGATTAATCTACGTGGTAACTAGAACCAAAGAAAATAACTGCATTCTAATTCATAATATTTTGATTAAGGTCTATTTGTAGACCCTGGTTTTGATGTAATTTAAGCTGATAAAAGAAATCACATTAAGCTCTACTGAAATGGCTCTGAAATCTGTGTCTCATGCTAACTACTGCTGAAATGCTAAGGGTGTGATTTACAACTGATTTAATTGGATTGGTTCCATTTACCATCTAAACAAGCCCTTAAATGTTGGAGTGTTTACCACCTGTTGTGACTCTTACCTTACAGAGATCTTTGTTCACAGGCAGGAGGGTGTGCACCAAAATGAGAGGAAAAGGAGGGCTATAAATGTGCATTGCAGCTTATGCATGCTGTTAAGCTTGCCCCTGGAAAAATGTCTAGTATTTTCTAAAATTTACAATAGATTTCTTCAGTATATTGATGGCAATTTCTGCCTAGCTTCTGCTAAGCACTGTGTTTACTTCTCATCAGCTGGGATAGTTAATGTGGAAAAAGGTTTCTTTGTTGTAGTTGGTATAATCATGCTAGCTCCTCTTATGTTGCTGCTGTACAAATCTGGGTCTTGCAACAGTTTGTGAGCAACGCTGATAACCCATCCTGAAAAATATGAAGGATTTTTTTAAATTTAGTTGGGATGTTGCTTTTTAGAGCTGAGTCTTTGCCGTAGTCAGTGGGAAAGACATATTTAAGACAGAATGGTCTGTACTGGAGAAACCCTGCGAGATATTTTAATGTAACCATGTTAGACTGTTGACACAACATAGTCACCCTGCTCCCCTCACAGTCTTCTCTGCAAGTGTAATAGGCTGAGTTTTCCTTTGCTGGTCTTCTTCAACAGTTCTTATTTGCTGTCCTGGAGAAGAGATGGCAATTAGAGCTTGAAAAGCAAAGCTGTGATGGGACGCTGAGTTTTCCTTTGCTGGTCTTCTTCAACGGTTCTTATTTGCTGTCCTGGAGAGGAGATGGCAATTGGAGCTTTGAGGATCCTCTTTGAGGATCAAGGACTGCTAGGAAAAGGCAGGATCTGACGAAGTGGGGCAAAACCATCCTTGCCAACAGGCTGGGTAACCTGATGAAGAGACCTTTAATCTAGGAATAACAGGGGAGAGACAGCATGACCTACAGTCAAGTGAGGAAGTGGTTATTTAGGCTGGTAAGGAATGGGTGCTGGGTGATGTGGATGGGACAGGTCTTTGGAAATCAACAAAACAGAATTGAAGGATGGTCACCCCAAGAGTATGCACACAAATAAGAAAGTGCCTACAGGACTGGCATGAGGAGGGAGCTGCTTGTACCTTATCATGAAAATCAGCCCAACTGGGTGCCTGTCTGAAATGCCTCTACATTAACACACACGGCTGGAGGAACAAAAAGGAAGTTGTAGGTTGGTAATCTCCTTTAGGATCACAGAGATATGGTGGGATAATTCTCACAACTGGACCACTGCCATGGCTGAATACAGGCTCTTTTGTAAGGACAGGTCTGGACAGCAAGGATGGGAGCTATTTTTTATTTATATGTGGGAGAACAGCAAGAACACATGGAGCTATGCCTAGGGATGGAAAAAGCCAGCTGAGAGCTTGTGGATCAGAGCTGGAGGGCAAAACAACGTGGGTGACATTGTGGTGGGTTTCTGCTACTGACTTGCCTGATCAGGAGGAAGTAGTAGATGAGACCATCTTCAGACAGTTGGAAGAATCATCATGTTTGCAAGCCCCAGTCCTTGTGAGGGAATTTAGTCACTCTGATATCTGCTGGAAGAAAAACACAGTAAGCAAAAGCAATCCAGGCATTTTCTGGAGAGTGTTGATGAGAAGGGTCAAAGAGAATTGGTAGATTTTTTTTAATTTTTTTTTTTTCAAGAATTGCCTCTAAGCTTGAGACTCGTCCATCCAAACATGCAGGAAGTCAAGTAAAGGTGCCAGGAGGCTGGTATGAATGAACAAGGATTGTGGAGACTGGGGGAGACTCCTGAAGACTGGAAGAAAGCAAATGTCATTAGTATCATCAGTAAAGATAAGAAGGATCCAGGGAACTACAGGGCAGTCAGTCTTCTCATGTCATTCCCTGAGAAGGTTGTAGAGCAAATAATCCTGGAAGCCATTTCCAAACATATGAAGGACAGCAAAATGGTGGGGGGAGCAGTCAACATGGATTTATGAAGGAGAAGTCATGCTTAAGCAACCTGAGTGTCTTCTACAGTGAGATGATTGGATGTGAGAAGAGCAGTTTATGTTGTTTATCTTGTCTTCAAAATTTACTCAAAAGATGATGTGTCCCATAACATCCTCACAGACAAACTCAAGAAGTACAGGCTAGATGAATATACAGTGAGATGGAACTGAAAACTAACTGCACTGCTGGGTTGTGATCAGCAGCTGGAGGCCAGTCCCTAGTGGTGTACCCTAGAGAAAAATACTAGGGACAACACTAAGCTCTTAATTAATGATCCCATTGATGTGACAAACAGCATCCTCAGCAAGACTGCAAATGATACAAATTTGAGAGGAGTGGTTGATAGCCCAGATGGGTGTGCTGCCATTCAGAGGGACCTCAGTAGGCTGGGAAAATGGGCCAAGAAGGACCTCATAAAGTTCAACAAAGTGAAATGCCAGCTCCTGTCCCTGAAGTAGAACGGTGTCATGCACCGGGACAGACTGAGAGTCAAATCAGTTGGAAAGCAGCTTTGAAGAGAGTTTGTTGAACAGGATGAATTGACCAAGAGCCAGCAGTGCACCCTTGCAGCAAAGATGGTCAACATTCTCCTGGGCTGCACTAGATAGAGCATCACTAGAAGGCTGAAGGAGGTGATCCTTCCCCTCTGCTCAGTTCTGGTAACACCCATCTGAAGTTCGGGGGCCAGTTCTGGGCTCCCCAGTACAAGAGAGACATGGACATGCTGGAGTGGGTACAGCAAAGAGCTATGAAGATGATTAAAGTACTGGAGCATCTGACATAGAGGCTGAGAGAGCTGCGACTGTTCACCCTAGAAAAGAAAGGATTCACAGGGTGGGTCTTTTCAATGTATGTAAATAACTGATGGGGCAGGGGTAGAGAAGATGGAGCTAGACTCTTCTCAGTAGTTCCCAATGAAAGGACAAGAGGTAATGGGCACAAACTGAAATACAGGAAATTCTGTTTAAACATGAAAGAAAACTTTTTACTGTAGAGGTGTTTGAATACTGGAACAAGTTGTCCAAAGAGTTTGAGGAGTCTCCATCCTTGGAGTTACTCAAAACCTTACTGGACCAACCTGCTCTAGTTGTCCCTGCTTTGAGCAGAGATGTATTTGACAATCTCCAGAGGTCCCTTTGCACATCAGTGATTCTGTGAATCAGTAATTCTCTACTTCAGGTAAATTTGATTGTAGATTCTGCTAGATGTTTGCCTCTATAAGGAAACTAAGCTGAAGCTAAAAAATCATTCTGAACTTAAACTGAGATAGCTCAGGTCACAGCAACACCAGCAGATTGTGGAAATATGTTTCAAAAACTTCATCAACCCAAAAGCAGGAAGTCGCCCTCCTTTTCTCCAAGGCATGTTTACTCAGCCTTCTACCAGTAACGTCTTTCCTCTTTGACCCCAGGTAACTCATTACCTTGACATTTCTTTTTGTCTTTGGTGTTCCAGACTGCTCTGCATGTTCTCTCTCTTCGATGGCTTGACTTAAGTATTACCAGCCCATTAGGCTCACCATTTCCTGCTGGCCCAGCAATCACAATTAAAATGTCTCACATTAGAGTCTGATTCAAGCAGAATGCCCTACTGGGACATGAGCTCAGTGGCAAAAGCAATAATCAAGGTTTCAATAGGATTTGCTCACAACCTTATTGCTTTCCTGAGATACTGAGAAATCGTATGCCTTTAGGCATCAAATTCTGTCATATTATTCAGAAGACTTTCAGTTCTTTCTTTGCTCCTTCCATTTTCCCCACTGTTTCACCCTAAATTCCCAGTGCTCTCTAGGATTCCATAATCAAATATGCCCTTTCTTTATAATTTCCAGAGTTCATCAGAACTATCGATCTTTCTGCCTAAAGATTACTGGAATCGTTAGTGTTCAGCTCTTAGCCACCTCCTCATTCCATCCAGCCTAATGATGCAAAAATGGAACTCATTATTTGGGTGGAGGTCTCTGTTGCTCATATGCTGTCATCAGTGAACATCTCAAGTTGCTTCATACATTGGTTTTCACAGCATTCTTCTTTGATGGCTCCCAGCATCTTTGTTTTCAAGCTTTAGAAAATTCAAAATGCTAGATTAAATCAGTAAATGAGTCTCTAAGACATGTGGTTTTTGACCTTCATGTGCTCTATCTCATTAAAGCTATTGTTTGTCATCTTTTTCTACTCAGAAATGTTCTGATTCATCTATGAGGTGAAGAGTAGCCTAGATCATATCTACCCACCTTGGATGCGTTCTCTGTTCTGCCAGTCTAGCCCTCCTCTCTTTTTCCATTCTTTCTAGCCCTGGATGTGTATGTCATATATTTTCATTTACTATTTTATATATATATTTCATCGTACTATATAGTTTATATTTACTAGTCCCTTTAAAACGCCTTATGA
>NW_015090830.1:22095767-22127471 GCF_001431845.1 Calidris pugnax | reverse complement strand
GGTATCAGTTATGACATGTATCAAATAAAACAAATGGCACGCATTTTGTGAAGCATTCTGCTTTACTTCTATTTGCAGATTATTTTTTTTTCCTGCTTGTTCACTAATTGGCAGCATTGAGTAATTTGTAATCTGTCTTCCCACTGAACCAGTGAGTGTTCTGTGTGCGTATGCATATGTTTATAAAGTTTTAGGATTAATCTACGTGGTAACTAGAACCAAAGAAAATAACTGCATTCTAATTCATAATATTTTGATTAAGGTCTATTTGTAGACCCTGGTTTTGATGTAATTTAAGCTGATAAAAGAAATCACATTAAGCTATACTGAAATGGCTCTGAAATCTGTGTCTCATGCTAACTACTGCTGAAATGCTAAGGGTGTGATTTACAACTGATTTAATTGGATTGGTTCCATTTACCATCTAAACAAGCCCTTAAATGTTGGAGTGTTTACCACCTGTTGTGACTCTTACCTTACAGAGATCTTTGTTCACAGGCAGGAGGGTGTGCACCAAAATGAGAGGAAAAGGAGGGCTATAAATGTGCATTGCAGCTTATGCATGCTGTTAAGCTTGCCCCTGGAAAAATGTCTAGTATTTTCTAAAATTTACAATAGATTTCTTCAGTATATTGATGGCAATTTCTGCCTAGCTTCTGCTAAGCACTGTGTTTACTTCTCATCAGCTGGGATAGTTAATGTGGAAAAAGGTTTCTTTGTTGTAGTTGGTATAATCATGCTAGCTCCTCTTATGTTGCTGCTGTACAAATCTGGGTCTTGCAACAGTTTGTGAGCAACGCTGATAACCCATCCTGAAAAATATGAAGGATTTTTTTAAATTTAGTTGGGATGTTGCTTTTTAGAGCTGAGTCTTTGCCGTAGTCAGTGGGAAAGACATATTTAAGACAGAATGGTTTGTACTGGAGAAACCCTGCGAGATATTTTAATGTAACCATGTTAGACTGTTGACACAACATAGTCACCCTGCTCCCCTCACAGTCTTCTCTGCAAGTGTAATAGGCTGAGTTTTCCTTTGCTGGTCTTCTTCAACGGTTCTTATTTGCTGTCCTGGAGAGGAGATGGCAATTGGAGCTTTGAGGATCCTCTTTGAGGATCAAGGACTGCTAGGAAAAGGCAGGATCTGACGAAGTGGGGCAAAACCATCCTTGCCAACAGGCTGGGTAACCTGATGAAGAGACCTTTAATCTAGGAATAACAGGGGAGAGACAGCATGACCTACAGTCAAGTGAGGAAGTGGTCATTTAGGCTGGTAAGGAATGGGTGCTGGGTGATGTGGATGGGACAGGTCTTTGGAAATCAACAAAACAGAATTGAAGGATGGTCACCCCAAGAGTATGCACACAAATAAGAAAGTGCCTACAGGACTGGCATGAGGAGGGAGCTGCTTGTACCTTATCATGAAAATCAGCCCAACTGGGTGCCTGTCTGAAATGCCTCTACATTAACACACACGGCTGGAGGAACAAAAAGGAAGTTGTAGGTTGGTAATCTCCTTTAGGATCACAGAGATATGGTGGGATAATTCTCACAACTGGACCACTGCCATGGCTGAATACAGGCTCTTTTGTAAGGACAGGTCTGGACAGCAAGGATGGGAGCTATTTTTTATTTATATGTGGGAGAACAGCAAGAACACATGGAGCTATGCCTAGGGATGGAAAAAGCCAGCTGAGAGCTTGTGGATCAGAGCTGGAGGGCAAAACAACGTGGGTGACATTGTGGTGGGTTTCTGCTACTGACTTGCCTGATCAGGAGGAAGTAGTAGATGAGACCATCTTCAGACAGTTGGAAGAATCATCATGTTTGCAAGCCCCAGTCCTTGTGAGGGAATTTAGTCACTCTGATATCTGCTGGAAGAAAAACACAGTAAGCAAAAGCAATCCAGGCATTTTCTGGAGAGTGTTGATGAGAAGGGTCAAAGAGAATTGGTAGATTTTTTTTAATTTTTTTTTTTTCAAGAATTGCCTCTAAGCTTGAGACTCGTCCATCCAAACATGCAGGAAGTCAAGTAAAGGTGCCAGGAGGCTGGTATGAATGAACAAGGATTGTGGAGACTGGGGGAGACTCCTGAAGACTGGAAGAAAGCAAATGTCATTGGTATCATCAGTAAGGATAAGAAGGATCCAGGGAACTACAGGGCAGTCAGTCTTCTCATGTCATTCCCTGAGAAGGTTGTAGAGCAAATAATCCTGGAAGCCATTTCCAAACATATGAAGGACAGCAAAATGGTGGGGGGAGCAGTCAACATGGATTTATGAAGGAGAAGTCATGCTTAAGCAACCTGAGTGTCTTCTACAGTGAGATGATTGGATGTGAGAAGAGCAGTTTATGTTGTTTATCTTGTCTTCAAAATTTACTCAAAAGATGATGTGTCCCATAACATCCTCACAGACAAACTCAAGAAGTACAGGCTAGATGAATATACAGTGAGATGGAACTGAAAACTAACTGCACTGCTGGGTTGTGATCAGCAGCTGGAGGCCAGTCCCTAGTGGTGTACCCTAGAGAAAAATACTAGGGACAACACTAAGCTCTTAATTAATGATCCCATTGATGTGACAAACAGCATCCTCAGCAAGACTGCAAATGATACAAATTTGAGAGGAGTGGTTGATAGCCCAGATGGGTGTGCTGCCATTCAGAGGGACCTCAGTAGGCTGGGAAAATGGGCCAAGAAGGACCTCATAAAGTTCAACAAAGTGAAATGCCAGCTCCTGTCCCTGAAGTAGAACGGTGTCATGCACCGGGACAGACTGAGAGTCAAATCAGTTGGAAAGCAGCTTTGAAGAGAGTTTGTTGAACAGGATGAATTGACCAAGAGCCAGCAGTGCACCCTTGCAGCAAAGATGGTCAACATTCTCCTGGGCTGCACTAGATAGAGCATCACTAGAAGGCTGAAGGAGGTGATCCTTCCCCTCTGCTCAGTTCTGGTAACACCCATCTGAAGTTCGGGGGCCAGTTCTGGGCTCCCCAGTACAAGAGAGACATGGACATGCTGGAGTGGGTACAGCAAAGAGCTATGAAGATGATTAAAGTACTGGAGCATCTGACATAGAGGCTGAGAGAGCTGCGACTGTTCACCCTAGAAAAGAAAGGATTCACAGGGTGGGTCTTTTCAATGTATGTAAATAACTGATGGGGCAGGGGTAGAGAAGATGGAGCTAGACTCTTCTCAGTAGTTCCCAATGAAAGGACAAGAGGTAATGGGCACAAACTGAAATACAGGAAATTCTGTTTAAACATGAAAGAAAACTTTTTACTGTAGAGGTGTTTGAATACTGGAACAAGTTGTCCAAAGAGTTTGAGGAGTCTCCATCCTTGGAGTTACTCAAAACCTTACTGGACCAACCTGCTCTAGTTGTCCCTGCTTTGAGCAGAGATGTATTTGACAATCTCCAGAGGTCCCTTTGCACATCAGTGATTCTGTGAATCAGTAATTCTCTACTTCAGGTAAATTTGATTGTAGATTCTGCTAGATGTTTGCCTCTATAAGGAAACTAAGCTGAAGCTAAAAAATCATTCTGAACTTAAACTGAGATAGCTCAGGTCACAGCAACACCAGCAGATTGTGGAAATATGTTTCAAAAACTTCATCAACCCAAAAGCAGGAAGTCGCCCTCCTTTTCTCCAAGGCATGTTTACTCAGCCTTCTACCAGTAACGTCTTTCCTCTTTGACCCCAGGTAACTCATTACCTTGACATTTCTTTTTGTCTTTGGTGTTCCAGACTGCTCTGCATGTTCTCTCTCTTCGATGGCTTGACTTAAGTATTACCAGCCCATTAGGCTCACCATTTCCTGCTGGCCCAGCAATCACAATTAAAATGTCTCACATTAGAGTCTGATTCAAGCAGAATGCCCTACTGGGACATGAGCTCAGTGGCAAAAGCAATAATCAAGGTTTCAATAGGATTTGCTCACAACCTTATTGCTTTCCTGAGATACTGAGAAATCGTATGCCTTTAGGCATCAAATTCTGTCATATTATTCAGAAGACTTTCAGTTCTTTCTTTGCTCCTTCCATTTTCCCCACTGTTTCACCCTAAATTCCCGGTGCTCTCTAGGATGCCATAATCAAATATGCCCTTTCTTTATAATTTCCAGAGTTCATCAGAACTATCGATCTTTCTGCCTAAAGATTACTGGAATCGTTAGTGTTCAGCTCTTAGCCACCTCCTCATTCCATCCAGCCTAATGATGCAAAAATGGAACTCATTATTTGGGTGGAGGTCTCTGTTGCTCATATGCTGTCATCAGTGAACATCTCAAGTTGCTTCATACATTGGTTTTCACAGCATTCTTCTTTGATGGCTCCCAGCATCTTTGTTTTCAAGCTTTAGAAAATTCAAAATGCTAGATTAAATCAGTAAATGAGTCTCTAAGACATGTGGTTTTTGACCTTCATGTGCTCTATCTCATTAAAGCTATTGTTTGTCATCTTTTTCTACTCAGAAATGTTCTGATTCATCTATGAGGTGAAGAGTAGCCTAGATCATATCTACCCACCTTGGATGCGTTCTCTGTTCTGCCAGTCTAGCCCTTCTCTCTTTTTCCATTCTTTCTAGCCCTGGATGTGTATGTCATATATTTTCATTTACTATTTTATATATATATTTCATCGTACTATATAGTTTATATTTACTAGTCCCTTTAAAACGCCTTATGATTTGTTTTTTTCCTCCAGAACTGACTCTCAGAATTTCAGAAAGCCAGACACAGCTTTTAGGATGCCAAATAAAGTTCTTAATTGGATACCAAATTTGTGCCTGCCAAATAAGCAGGCTGATTCTCTGGGCAAGAACGTACTCCTTTTATACATGGAGCCTGCCAAACCATTAGTAGCATCACTCAGCAGTTTCACTATTTCTTGCTGGTCCAGGAACCATAAGCAACAAATCAATTCAACTTACAAATAGATTATTTCTTCTACTGAAAAATAACCTGTCCAAGCCCTCCTCGTTCTCAGAACACTTAAATTTTGTGTTGATGTTATAAAAATACTACTACTACTACAAAAAAAAAATAATCCCTAAACTGTTGGGGAGGAAGACCACATTATGTTTGTAAAAGTGTGTCTATGCTGTTGGGTTTAAGTACTGTCCAGTGGTGTTGATGTTATAAAAATACTACTACTACTAAAAAAAAAATAATCCCTAAAATTTTGGGGAGGAAGACCAGATTATGTTTGTAAAAGTGTGTCTATGCTGCTGGGTTTAAGTACTGTCCAGTGTGCCCAGAGCAGTGTGATCTTTCTGTAAGATAATATGTTCATATCTCCTGCTTTTAAAGGTTTTACCAATAGGATTTTGTGCCTGGCAGCGTTGTCTCTATTTTGTGAATGGAGCAAATGCCAGGATTCCTGGAACATTCTCGGAGCTGTTGGGTAGCTTCCTTCTACAGCAGGAGCCCATTGTCACAGACTCCCTTTGCCATGAATTCTCTAGAGCTATCTAGAAATAAGGATATAAATTTTCTGATGAATATACTTTAATAGTAAAATCTCTTCCTTAGAGCCAAAAATGCAGCTTTTCCTGTCAAGGTAATAATGTGTATAGTCTTTGACATACTTTTCACTTCTCGTACACTTTGACAAAGAGGAGGTAAGAAATGATTATTTTTTTTTCTGGTATTTCTAGAAATGGTGGGCTGGTGTTGGCTGAGGGAGAGTTAATTTTCTTCACAGTAGCTAGTATGGGGCTACGTTTTGACTATGTGCTGGAAAGAGTGTTGATAATACAGGGAATTTTTAGTTATTGCTGAGCAGTGCTTACGCAGAGTCAAGGTCTCTTCTGCTCCTGGTACCAGCTTGCCAGAGAGCAAGCTGGGAGTGCACAAGAGGTTGGGAGGAGACACAGCTGGGACAGCTGATCCCAACTGACCAAAGGGATATTCCAGACCATCCAACGTCATGGCCCGCAATACAACTAGTGGGAAGGTTGGCTGGGGGGCTGCTGCCCAGGGACTGGCTGGGTATCAGCCAGTTGGTGGTGAGCAATTGCTTTCATTTGTATTGCTTGTCTCTCTTGTGTTTTATTTCTCTCTCTTTATTGTTTTCCTTTTCACGTGCAATTTAGTATTAACATCGTTATTATTTTATTTCAATTATTACACTGTTCTTATCTCAACTCATGAGTTTCCTCACTTTTACCCTTCCAATTCCCTTCCCTCTGTCCTGCCAGAAACCAAAGAGCAAACAAAGCTTAGTAATAAAGCCCACTGAAACAAAGGATAAAGTTTTCTTAGACTTACATAGGAGTTTGCATCAGGCTGCTGGTAGCAATTAGATTTTGCATACCTATCGCTTTATAGCTGATTAATCCACATCTTTTTTTTCTTTTGAATGGAAGGTGTAGTGTATAGAAGTGAAATCAAATACTATAAATCTTGCTCGGTCGGAAGACCCTGGAGACGGAAGAGCGCAATCATGGCATAGCATGGCGTGGCATATGTAGTTTGGTAAACTTGTTTCTGCAGGCTTCTTTCCGAGATCCCTCTTGGCTTTTAGTTCTCCTCTACAGGCAGCTTGTAAACGTTTCAGCAGAGATTATGTTGCACTGCATCTCTTGCAAATTAAGTCTCATTTGTCTGAGTTAAATTCAGTTTCCAGGACTGTTTTAGATTTAGAAGAATTTTGCAGTAATGACAAAATCAAGGGAAATTGCATGCAGAATGGAAATACTAAAGCAAAGAAATGAGCACTATTGCAAATATTGGAAGAAATCATTGTCTGGTATATGTGGTCAGAACTCTCTTGCACTAGGATCTATCCTGACTTAAGTTCCCTAAATCTCTGTCAAATCAACAAGTTCTGAAATTGCAGGAGGATTTGAATGTTCACATCATCTTTGTAGCCAATTAATTGTAACTGACTTTCCTTTGAAAAAAACATACTGTATTCGTCGAAAAGCTTCTCCCTTTCTCAGAATATTTGTAATTCTATTGTTGTTAAAGCTATTTAATCACTTTTGCAAAATCAACATGGAAAAATGAACAAGGTCTGTGAATGGAAAGATGACTTAGCGGGAAGTGATTTATAGAGAATGCTTTTGCAAGAAGTATTATTTGTCTCCCGCCTTTTGTCCTCTGCTAAAAAAAAATACTTATTTAAAATTTATTTCAAAAGCTGAATAGAAATAAGAGAACAAAACCAACCAGTGCTGTCTGGCATGTTTCTGTTTGTCTGTCTCATAATTATAGCATCATTATCTGGATTTTAGTAAACATCTGCCCAGTGCTGAAATTATCTTAAATGCACAGACAACACACAAATCTGTGTACAGGGGAAATGGCATTATCTAAGGTATATCTATAGCTTGTGGGTCTAAATATCAGGTTAAAAGGAAAAGGCAAAATACTGCCCATGAGCATATGCCTCTTCAGTTTTCAGTATGGTTAGTAATGTATCTTCTCTTGGTATCATCCTAAAAGCTATTGCTGCACTGCCCAGTCACACACAGGCAAGTGTACATGAAGTCCTGCACATGAGATGCAAAGGAAAGTGTTTGTTTTTTTTTTTTTTTCATTTGTTTTGTTTTGTTGTGTTTTTTTTTTCCCTTCAGGGTGTCTTCTGCTAAATCACTATGGTTGTTTCCCTGGGTTGATGATGTTCAGAACCTCTGCAAAATCATTCCTATGATTCCACTTCTTCCCCTTGTTCCTTCTACCTTCAAATCCAACAAAGTCACTCACACTTTGTTCCAGTGAGAGGATTTATGGTTAAACAGTCTCCCGGGCTGGAATTTGGCCCATTAGACTCCCATCCACTTGCACATGGATGAGAGTAATGAACTGCCTTTAATACAAGGTGGTCTTTGGATTTTCAAAGTTCTATAAAACAAATCTAAATTGTTTGTTGATTCCAGTGGAACTGTGGAAGGTAAGGCTCTGTGTATTTTTACTGTTTTCTCTTAGCGGGGGTGGATTGTGGTAAGGTAAAGAAATACTACTTCTTCAGGAAAACTTGTAAATGATCTGCTCCTCTTTGGAACCTCCTAATTGTATACTCAGTCTTGCACTCCATGTACATCTGAGCATGTCACTGACTTGTGCCAAGAGATGGATACTGGCCTGCGTGTTTTAAGACATTCCTGATGTTTTGATCAAAAAATCTAAATGTTTAAAGAACACAAGATCCTGCCCACTAAATTTCACATTTGTTAATCTGGGGAATCAGGAAAAAAACCCAACCCACCAAACAGGAAGAGCAAGCTCTTGAAGTTAGAAAGAAACCAAGGAGGAAAAGCTGTGATTAAGCTGAGAGCTATCTATCAGAGCAGACCTCATCTTATGCAATCACAGAACAGCCCAGGGTTGGAAGGGATCTCAAAAGGTCATCTGGTCCAGCCTTTCATGTGAGAGGGAGCTTGGATGAGTTTAGCACGCTGTCCAATCTTCTCATACAGCAAAGCATTCAGGTTCCCTATGCACTGCAAGGGGAAAGCTGAGTAGTACTTCCTAGCCTGCCTCATCAGATTGCCGTGTTGGTGGCTTTCGATCTGATTGTTAATTATTCTTTTTTATTGCATGTTTTTATATTAGACACTTAGCTCTTCTTTGTAATTAGACATAGCAATTATAGCATCTTTTTATATTACACTGGAGTGTTCCTTTAATGCAGACATCAAATAAAACAAAACACATAAAATACCAAAAAAAAAAAAAAAAAAAAAAAAAAAAAAAAAAAAAAAAAAAAAAAAAAAAAAGGATTGCAACAGTAATGCTTGGGTCCGAAGGAGTGAAGAAGCAGGAGAAAGCAAGTTGCAATTATTGCTTTTGGCTACAGCAACACAATTCTCAGTTCCTTTTTTTTTTAATTCTTCTCCAAATTATGTTTATTCATTTATTACAACTCACTGGATGAATTAAATATAAAACCAATCCAGATTTTTAAAGACAGACATTATGTGTTGTATCTAAATGCAACTTTTTTGTTGTTGTTCAATTGCTCGGAAACATTTGTCTTCTTAATGTAAATGTTTCCTGAGGAAGGGGTTATGTGGGGTAAAGAGAGAACACTCAAGGCAGAAGAAGTAGTAGAGTATCTAACAGCACAGAGCAAATTCATGCTGTTCCTTCATGGCAGCATCCACACAGTGATCAACAGTCTATTGGCTTCCCTTTATCTAAGGAACAACACGTGTATTCCAGGAGTAATGTTCCACATGGCCCCATCTGGGAGTTTGTTTCAGAACAGGATTACCTCCCCCATGATAAGAATCTTTGCTTGAGGAATTATTTTGGAAAAAGGCCATCTGCTAGGGAAAAAAAAATAAAATTAAAAAAAGAGAGCATGTTTCAGAGAACAAAGCTTTGATTACTGCTCTCTTAGGAGGATGGATGAGGAAGCAAGGGTCCAAAGAGCTGTTTGGGATTGAATGTAATGTCGTGCAGAGGCGTGTTGTGTGATACACCAGTCAGTGAATGAAGCAGGTTTACTTCACTAGCCTTGGCTCCAAGTGGTTCCTGAACAGTGCATGAGTAGTGAGGAAGGAGATCCCTTCCTGGTACAAGCATCATCAGCGCTTGGTGCTGTTTAGTGGGACTGGCATGAAAGAGTGGGATAGAGCTGCCCTGAGGAGGCAGCTGGTGAGATGTTTAACCAGCGAATATCATTAGGTGTTTGCTGAACCCAAGACAGTTGAAAGTAGAATCGTTTTAAAGTAGTTCAGCAGCTAATTCTTCTGTGCCTCAACAGAGACAATAGCAGAGAGATGACATCTTATCAGTCAAATATTAGTCATACCTTCTACAAAGTCCCTGATCCTGTTCAACTTAGAGTTCTATGTACTATAAGATTTCAGTCCAAGAAACACTAAAGTTTGAGTGAACTCTCTAATTTTTACATGATTTTTAAGACTGCTATGATTCTCCCAGTTTCTTATACAAATATAAATCAGAAGTAACTTCTGGAGTGACTGCATTGCAGAGGAAGGTCCACAAATGAAATACATCCTCCACTTTGTTGGAGACCTGGGTGGAGGGGGACAACCCTCCTTTTTAAGAACTGTGTTTGAAAGTGCACAGAAGATAAGATACACCAGCTGTGTTAAAACAAGCCATTTTCATCTCACGCATACACCCTGCAATTCTACTTTTTAATTCCTAGGCAATCACACTGCTGGAATCTTATTCAGCCATTGAGTAAAATATATGTTTGTCTTGTAATTATGTAAATAAGGTAAGTGGTTAAGATTTAGACCTGGAATAGTAATGTTAACATCATTGTCCCTTCAATAAACAGCAAGCTTTGGAGGTTGGGTTTTCTATATGTGTTCCATGCCACAGAAAAACACAGGCTGACACAGAGATGATGTGGTATTCTTATTGTATTTAAAACAATATTTAGGCAGGGTAACTCCTACTGCCATTTACATGTATTTGAAAGAAAGCCCTGTTTCATCAATGGGAATGTGTCAGAATTTTGTAATAAAGCATGCTGTGTAATATATTTAAACACAGTCCAAATTAATTAAAGTGTAGTGGACGTGAAAGATACATACTCAATGTGACATTTCAAATAGGGAGAAAATATGATAATGAGCTATTTCCATGTGTTGCCATCCTTCTGGTTAAATAATACTTCTGTTTTCAATGAAGCCACTGAGCAATAACATTCATTTTTGGAGTTCCACAGTGGTTAGAGCTGATTGTATACAGGCTGTAATCATTATTCTAATTCTGCCCAGGAAACCCTCTCTCCCCACCATGGAGAAATTTGGAATAAAAAGTCTCGTTCCAGGAAAAAGAATTTCCAAATAATCCTGGGCACCAGATCAAAATATGAGCTCCAAATCCGTTCCTTTTTCTTAATAAGAATCAGCACTTTGAAAAATGCTGCTTCGCAAGGAAATAATTACATTAGTCAGCCTCTTGGCACTGGTGTAGGCTGGAGCCTTCTCTAAAAATGAGGCCCAGCCTCGCCCTGCAGTGCATCCAAATCCCCCAAAGATGCAAATAGCCCCAAGACCCTTCATTAACAGGGGTGTTTGTTCACTGCTGGAATTCCCATAGCTCTGGTGTTGCAAATGGCTGCGTTCTCACAGACAGAAAACTAAAACATGGGACAAGAGAACAGAAGGGGATCTGGAGACATAGCCTTTCTGTACTGATGCTTGAGGCAACCTTGGGTAAGAAAAACATCCTCTTGTGTTCTGAAAAGTAGAGGCTAAAGAAGGAGCTAGAAATGAGGTGAAATTCCATGCTGTCCTCTACTTACAAAGGATCCGATCATACAGATGTCAAATTGTCAAATTTAGCTCTTAGGTGTTTTAGGGCCTTTGGGTAACTCTATAGCCCAAAGGGTTGGTGATATGTGACTATGTATTTGCCTCTTGCTAAGTCTGTTCTTTGGATTTTAGTACTTACAATCAAGACAACTTTTGATTGCTCTAGACTGAAGAGATCCTGCATTTAGTCTGGAGAATAAACCTATGTGCCTTTCACTTGAGTGAGTTTTAGAACGATGCCAAAATATTCCTTTTTATTAAGCCTCCAATTATCTGTTTTTCAGTAGCGAAAGGGTTCCACATCATTGGTGAAGTATGAAAAGCAAGCAGTGCTTATTATTGAATCTCAAAGTGCAATGCTGGAGCCTCGATCTACAGGAACAGAAACAAGTCCTGCCTAGCATCAAGACCTTAAACCACCCAAGGAACCATCAAAGCTGGCCAACACCACTGATGTTAGTAGAAGGTAAGTGCTGAAGTACTTTTCACATGCTCATGGCTTACGTTGTCTTTATGTTGTTCCAGCTTGTTCATTTGAGCCCTCCATCACATCACCAACAGAACTATTTCTTTCACAGCTGCCCTTCAGTTACACAAATAATCAGTGCCAGTTTTAAATAATGTGGTAGAGCTTGTATTGGAAACTAGTAAGATTGGTGTGGAACAGAATGGACAACTTGTCTCTTTCGTTCAAAGACTAGTAGGAAAGGGATCTATTTCCTAAAGAGCTGGGAGAGTAATTTATTTTTAAGGTAGTTGTATGCACAACTTTGCCCTCTAGCTCTGCTGAGTTCTATTGAATACACGGGAACTGAGTCCCTCAGTGAGGTTGATGAACAGGGCAGGCAGGCAGGTGCCCACCCCATCCCTGCTGCTGATTGCTTTGTTAGTAGTACATTTCAGGAGCTCTGTATTCCTCCCTCTTTGGGCTAATATTGTACCAGTTGTTTTCTCCTGTCCACCTAGATAACCAGTAGCAAGTGCTCCTCTGTAGGCTGCCATTGACCTGTTGGGAAAACACTATGCAGATGTCGCTTTCAGTCATCATTTGAATATAGTTAGAGAATAAAACATTGTTAACATGTCAGTGTTAAAACTAAACATAGGAAAGAGCATGTGTCAGCAGGGAAAGCATGTAACTCCATCTTGCCAGAATCCTCAACACCTGGTAGAGATGGATGGAGCTGGACCATGTGGTAGATAGAGCTTTACCCCGGTGTTGCAGAAAGAGCGCTGGAGGAGACTTCCAAAGGTGCTGATGTAAATTAGTTACAACATTTTTACAGGCATTTGCCTGTCTGTGGGAGGGGGGAACTGCTACCAGATAGTTTACTTCCCACCCTTGCCAAGGTACTACAGAAATGCTGTGTCAAAGACAACAGAGCAATCCAGACTGTGTGCTCTGTGCCTTAACCGCTAGACCATGATGGTTTTTCTCCATTTAACTGTAGCTCCTCTAGCATTGTGGTCGCAAAGTACTACGAGGTGTCTGAACAAAGAGAAAGACTCTTCCTCTGCCTTGGATCTGGTTGTCTGAACAAGAAATGCAGTGGATAAAGTCTAGACCTATGGGATCTAAGCTGGACTTACTGCTCTGGTGTGTGCTGTTCTGCCTGCAGCCCAGCTTTGGCAGACTGGCGGTGCCCAGCAACCCCACCAAGGGACAGGGGTGCTGCTGGGCAACAGGCTGTCACATTACATCCCCAATAGTGGGAGAATGAACCAAAAACAAAGCTCGTGTCTTCCATCACCGAAGAAAAGGTGAGGAAGAATTTGGAAGGGGGCAGTGGCATTGCAGCTGTCAGTGTGGGATGTTTATGGCATTGAAGGAGATGAGAGATTACTACTGGTCGGAAATTTTCCACAGAAATGTTTTTTCTTAGAGGAAGATTACTCATTAGTTTTAAAAGGGATGGGTTTTATGTGAGAGAGACTCTAATCCTCTTATTCAGAGTGTGGTGAGTGTGAGAAGGGTATGCAAGTACCTGTCCATCCCAGTCTTCTGCTTCCTAGTACCTGATGCATGAATCTTGAGATTTTAGTGCTGCACACTCAAGTCCTCCCCTTTGCCTGTTCCAGATCAGACATTAATTCAGTCCAGCATCTGCTGGATGATTGACCTATTGAACAGGAGCTTCACTGTCTCAGTCTGAGTAAGGACGGTTGTCCCTGTAGGTTTGTTAGTTCAGAGATCTCTGTCCTTTACCAAATGAAAAATAAGGAAAAACTGCGAAATCTGTTATGGAGTACTGGGAAAACCAGACTTGCTTGTGATCAATATAGTTATCACTGGCAGAGGGATGGTGGGAGTTGATTGTCTGAACAGCAAGAAGAGAAGATAGTGGGTTGGAAGGCAAAAAACAAGAAAGCTGTTTGATGCAGCGAAGGAGGGAGAGCTGGTAGAATGATGCATGGAGGGAACAAGGACGCAAGGGTGGAAATAACGTGTTGGGTAGCAGCATTGATTTGAGGGAAGGAACAGAAGTGTCAGCTCTACAGATCAGCAACTACAGAAACTAGTCCAGGGTAGGCTTAGATGGAGGCAACTAAGTTCTCTCACATTATGCTCCCAGACAGTGCTAGAATGGCACTGAATGGGATCATCTGTCTCTGTGGTTACCCAGAGGGCAGCTGTTGATTAAAAAAAAAACTGTGCAAAAGAGACAGATGAGGACCAGGGTGCAGGGTTGGAAAAGGGAGGGTTGAAGAGGAGTGCAAGTGCATCGGTTAATCTGGAGCATTCTGCTCATGGGGTAAGATATAGAGACTGTTGTAAGGGCATAAAATGGGTGAGACTCTAAGGAAATAAATCTAGTTGGGAAGAGAATGGGAATGAAATAGCACATGACTTGTGGTAAGTAAGGGAGTGAGAGGACATGATCTCTAGAGAGCAGGCAGAAAGAAGACAGAAGGAGGGGGATTGCCTTTCTAATTATGGGTATCTGTAACTTTCCTGAGATATAATGGGCAGAGGGTGACTAACAAATGGCTGAGTCACAGAAACCGTGTGACTGTGAGTCTAAATTTGGCTGCTGAGGGGCTTGAATATTCACATGGAACTTGGAAATTTTCCTCTGATACTATTCTGGTGCAGGTGATCCTAAACCTCCAATAGCAAAACCACTTTCCAACAGCTGTTTGGAAATATCTAGCTCAGTAAACAGGTCAATATTCATGCTGGCAGGCAAGTTTATTACCCGATTCACCCATTCCTAGTGGAGAAAGCCACTTTTGCCCAAGTAAACAATTGTTTGTCCATTTTCTACCCATAGAACCATTTGCAGGAAACTTTAATGGAATGTTGTTTGAGCCTTCACTGTAGCAATTTGGTGAATGATGTTGCTTAGAGTTGGCACAAGGCTTTGCCAGTCATCCTAAACCAACTTATTACCACTAACCTTCTACTACTAGAAGAACTTTCAAATACTTGATGCTTCAGGAAGTACGGAGAACGTGTCCTCAGTTTCAAGGTGCTGACTATTGAAAGCCTTTGTTTCATGCCTCATTAATGCTGGCATAAATTGGTAGCACCACCAAAAGAAGTGACCTGTGCCTTCCACTCACCCTCCTCGTCTTCCGTGACTTAGAGTGGGGAAGTGATATACATTAAAATTATCTGTTGTCCTGGTCACCAGCTGATTAATCAGGTACAATCATGATTGTCTGAAGTATTTCAGATAGTATCTTTAGGGAAAATATATAAATGTGAAATACTCAGCACCCCTCAAGAATGGGATAATTTGTTTTCCTGATAGCAATTACTGAAGAAATGCAGGCTGATGGAAACCAGGATTAATGTCCCTCCCCAGCTGAGCTGGAGTTTCTGTGTGTGCAGTAGGGAGATTTGGGCAGCAGTGGGCTTTTGTGGGTAGTGTAGATTAATGGAGTTTACCTTCTTCTGACTCGGCAACCTGTAGTTTACTTGAGTTTGTAGTTTACTTACTCCTTACCTTTTTGTCACAGGGAAAGGGCAATAAAACAAGCAAGCTGGCTACTGAGGACAAATCTAGAGTAAGCAAGCTTTTAGCCTCAGGTCTCAGATATTAGTCACATGCAAATCAGTGATAAATCAGTGCCATCTGGCTCATGAAGCTGCCTAGGAAATCACCAACTGAAAACATGATTTGTAAAAGTACACAACTAATCCTTCTCTCCAGTAAGAAACAGGCCTGACCTCCCTGTTCAGCAGCGTTTTTCAGAGCAGGAGCTGGAATTTTTCACAAGGTTTCCCTGGAAGTTCCACACAGGGAGAAGGAAATCAAGGAGTTATGGGACTCCTAACCCTTCCTGAGTGCTCTTCCATCCCTTCTTTATAATAGCCAGAGGGTCTCAGCAGCTGATACATTTATGAAACAGCAGAGAGGAGGTGGCTCTGATTTTGTGTCTTTGTGGGAAGTTTCACTGTCACAATTCCCTGGATGGTACACAGTGCTCTGGGCTTCTGCCTGCACAATAGCTAGTTTTAAACACTCTGTTTAATCAAGAGTGAAGTAAATGTCAGAGATTCAATGTTCTAGATCAGCAGTTTCCAACACTGATACATCTTAATCAAGCAATTAGGTGCCTTTTTTTTGTTATTGTTTGGTGTTTTCCACATTGTGGAAGGGAACAGATTTGCTGCTTTGCTCTGATGACTGCTAGCAGCAGTGTTTGTTGTTAACAGAGACATTTACACCTAACCACCAGTTGGCAGGTGTTAACACTTTGTTACTTGCTATTCCCACATGCTGAGGATTGTGGGAAAGCTGTCAAGCTCTCTGTCTTGTGTAACACTTCACTTTTACAATAACAACAACAACAACAAGCTCTGAACAAACACAGAAGCTCTGTAGGAAGGCAGCACGAGCTAAGGGAACAATACGATGGATTCCCAGACCTCTCTGCTCCAATGGGAGGTAACACGAGGCTTTGTAGGAAGTTTGAGATATTTCCTTATCTTGGTTTGGAAGAGGGCAGGTGGAGGTTGAGTGATTTTTTTTTTAAATTATTTTTATTTTTTTTATTTATTATTGATTACATGGTCTCATCTTTAGAAGAAACCAAGAATGTACTGAATGTACCCCGATATTTCTGGTCTGCCTCTAACATTTGTACTTGTTTGTATTCTGGAAAAAAGGTATGAATACAGCATACAATCTGAGAAAATAACACGGGAAGAGAATAGGAATGCTTTGATTTGTTTGGGGGTGACAGGCAAGCAAGAAATGAGAATGTCTATTGGTACAGCCCTTCTGGTGAGCTCAGATGTGGCCAGAACAAAAAAGACCCTCTGTGAACTATAGCAAATACATATATACAAATAGTTACTTCTCTCTTTTGCTTGCTGTCATCCACACGCTCACATGTACTCTGCCTTTGCAGCCACAAGGTCATTGTTTTATAGTCGAGTGATTGATTTATTACTGATGAAGTGAGGTTTTGATTGATTTTTGATTTACATAAAGACAGTAAAGGAGGAGGAGTGGGAGCTGCAAGGCAGCTGCAGAGTTGAGTACAAAGCAGAAACTTGCTAGAGCAAGTGGGCCAAACACTGCGATGACTTACATCAGGGATCAGTTTATATGGCTGATTTTAATAGGGCTGCACTGTATAATTGCACCCCTTCCCTTGATACAGTTTTATACTGATCATTTCTTTAACCTGCAGAATTACATCCGCTGTGAGGAAGGGTTTCATGCATTTGCTTTTTGATGGGAGGGATTTAGATGGAGGGAACAAGATGAAAAGAGTGATGGTGGATTTTCTTGCATGTGGACTATGGCTGGGCTGCCTTTTGGGCATGGTTCCAAGTGTAGAGTCATTCTCCAGTTCATCTCATGTCCAAACTGAATAGTAGCTTCAGATCAGCTTTGTGATGTGGTAGGAAAGAAACTTATCCTTGCACTATGAATAGGCTGGGTTCAGGAGAGGGCATTTCTTGAGATGCGTCCATGCTGGCTTGAATCCGCTAATGCCCGTCCTGTCAAACCTGAGGAGATGTCCCCTGCCAGGTGGGTTGGCCAGATTCTTTCCTGGAAAGGTTCTTACTGCGTGACAAGATGCCCTGTGGGATTTGGAGGCAGCTGAGCAGCAGGTTGTTAACAATATGGTTGCACAGTCATGCTTTAGCGGCCTGCCCCCAGGTCTGTGTTACACAAGGGTTGACATAGCCTTGAAGTCTCTGAATTTAGGCTGATTTTAATTCTGGAAGATACGTTTGAGATTAGTCAAAAGTTAGGGTCTTAATGAAGGAATTGCTGGGCTGTGTTTTGCATTGGGTGGGGATCCCAATGGTCTCTTCTGTCTTCACAGGTCTGTGAACCTCTTCACCGAGCAGGTTTTTTTAATGGAGTTAGCATTGTTTTCTTGACATGAAAATCATCCCTGTACCTGTGCATTGCTTCAGAAAGCCTTCATGTTTGCAGAGCCACCTCCTGCAAGCTGGTTCTGAAAGATCTGCCTGCTAATCTTGGGTCTGTGGGGGAGGTTCTGGCTTGCATACATCTACATGATGTATTTCCCTAACTTCAGACTTGTCTTAAAAAATTATTTGCTCTTGCTTGGCCACTGGAAGGAAGTCAGGGAAGTCACTAATATTGGTAAAATCAATATGTAGAAAAAATATTCATAAACACATATTGTGTGTAGGCATGGTCCTGAATTTGTTCCTTATTCATAAACACATATTGTGTGTAGGCATGATCCTGAATTTGTTCCTGTGCGTATTAAGTGCTATTTGTGCCTTTTGAAAACCCTAGATGGAAAAATCTTGTAGCTTAGGGAAGCCACAGTGAAAGTAAGAGGAGGGAAGACGGGTCATCTCATGAATAGGACCCAGAAAGTGCGTTTGACTTCTGCCACACACCCTCTGCTTACTTAATTTGTTTGCGTGCTGCTTGTTTTTTGTGAGTGGGGACGTGTGTTATGTAGATTTTGTAGGGCTTGAAAAGTATGTGCTGATTTTTTTATTTTTTGAGATGCTCAGGTGAAAAATAGGTGATTTAATGGAATGAAACTGTAGACTTGGTTTGAGGGTAGAGCTACAGGCTGACAAAAGACCAAGTTAACAGGCAAGAAGGAGGAGAGACTTTCCTGAGAGACTGGAAGTCCATCCTCCCGCCTGAAGGGCAGACGGAGCTGTGAGCACAGTCCCATCCACTGCAGTACTGAGCAAAGTGGTGAAAGCTGCTAGCAATCCTCTGTGTGTTCCTTTGTTGGGGGCTGAGATCTCCCTAAAACATGGCAGTGGCTTTGCTGTGATAATACAATCTCATCTGCAGTTGCTATGTTCTACTTGTACTGTGGAGGTGACTCAAGGTCTATAGTGAGAATTTGGATATAGCTGGTTTCGGCCGTAGGCATACATAAGAGTTCTTAAGGAACTGTCTGTCAGGAGTGCTGATCCTGCAGACATGAGACCTGTCAATTAAGCTACTTGCTTATATGAATATCTGAAGGACTGGAGCTGAGCTTCTCAGACCACCTTCTTTGTGGCTTCTCAGACCTTAACTGCCTTAGTTTGAGTAGAGTCATCAACATTTTGCAAGGGATTCGTATTCAATTTGGATTATTTGATCTCCAAAACTGAAACAAGGAAGGAAAGATTTCCTGAACTTCTGGCAGAATTTTTTTTCCCCTTCTTTATAAACTTTATTTGTTTCTTTTTTATTTTTTTTTCTCCTTCTTTATTTTTCCCACCCCACCCAAGCTTAAACAGTGCCGGGAAATTCTGTACTAACCCAGCTGTGCTGTCTGAGGAAAGCCAAGTTGTTGTTTTTTTCTTCCATGCATCAAAATCATACTAGTTTGAAATGACTTATTAACTCACTGAGTTTCCCAGAGAGAAGACATCAGATGCTTAACTGATATGCCCCTTGTCCTTAGCCAAAAGGCCAAACAAAGGTTAGGGCAAGTGGATACACACGACTTCTTTATCCAAATCCTTGAGGATTTCCCATTAGCTAAGTCAGAGTTCCTTGCTTTTTTTCAAGCAACAATAATTAACATGGATCAAATAAAACAGGTTAATTTATTTTTATTGCAGCCCTCTTCCTGGTGCAAACACTGCAGTCTGTGGACAGAAAAGCTATAGTTGGTTACTCAAATTGCTGTCTTGCCTGAAAAAATACAGTGATCACCTCAAATAGCTCAACCCAAATTGGGTCATTGCTTAAGAATGCATATTAGGAAATAGTTTTAGACAAAGTTGATTTGTGTGTTAGCAAACAGATCAAATAAACATTTCCTTGTATATAACCACTGCTTCTGTATTGATGACAAAATTGTTATGCATGTTTCTCTGTCACTTCGCAGCAGTGTGACTTTTTTTCTTGCCACTATTAAATGAAGTCCTAAAACACTGCAGTTCTGTGGGTTGGTAGTGTCTTGCTCTGCTAGCAATAGAAAAAAGTTTGTTTGGACTGGCAAGAAACACTGTTATTTTATTTACTGTGCTTTTTGGTGGGCACATTGTATGTTCTGGGCCATAGCAAGGGATTGCACAAATCCTGCAAGGTTCACAAGCATTCGGACCCAAATCAGAACGGTGAAACCTGTATTAGGAAAAACACTGTGACCTAGAACTGAGTATTATCTGAGTCTGGAGTTTCCAAAATGCCCAGGCTATGTTCGTGCAACAAGAAATGGTGCACCAAAATAGAACCCTGCATGAGAAAGCCTCCAGACTGCAATAATATTTCCTCAGCCGCGCTCACTGTTAGGCCCTTCCTGGCAGAGCTGGACCACATCCACAGGTCATGTTGACTTTGGATTGATGGGGTTTCAGCAGCTGTCCCCTGCTGCTTTCAGGAAGTCAGGTTGGGAGCTGTTAGGTGAAACAGCCCTGTAAGATCAGGAAGGGGTGCTGGTGCCCAGCTGTGAGCGGTGGTATGGTTTGTGTCTGAAAGAATAGTATCCAGCAATTAGTACTGTGTCCATACCCATGTCTGGCTGTGTCAGAGGACTTCCTAGGAAGAAACATGGAATCTGGGGGCATATTTGGGGCTAGTTCCCTTGCTCTTCTTACACCCTGTAGAGAGCTCCAGCTGATGTGGTACGTGACTTCTGCATCATTGTCCAGCTGTTGCCTTGTGACTGTGCGGGTCCCTTGCTGGGATGAGATCTATGTCCACCGCTGCTAATTCTGGTGGCACAAAAGCTGTCTTCCCTAATTCCCTCTTTGCTGTGTTGTGGGTTTCAGGAAGGTATCAGAGAAGAAGAAATGGAAAAGGGGGTCTGGATGTCATAGAATCATAGAATGGTTAGAGTTGGAAGGGACCTTAAAGACCATCAAATTCCAACCCCCCTGCCCACCAGGACAGGTTGCTCAAAGCCCCATCCAGCTTGGTCTTAACCCCTGCCAGGGATGGGGCATCCACAACTTCCCTGGGCAACCTGTTCCAGTGTCTCCCCACCCTCACAGGAAAGAATTTCTTTCTGGTATCTGATCTAAATCTCCCCTCTTCCAATTTAAAACCATTACCCCTTGTCCTGTCACTACACTTTTGACAAAGACTCCCTTTCCAGCTCTCCTGTAGGCTCCCTTCAGATATTGTTATGTCCCCAGAATAGGCACATTAGCGCAACTTTCTGAACCCTCAATAATGCCTAAGAAATCTCTCCCTTTTCCCTGGGTTCATTGATATCTTACCTGCACTTCGCTGCCAGACTGGTGGGGCTTGGAGCTGGTAAGAGGCTTCTCATGGGAAATAGTTTTTTCAAGCAGTTAAGTCTGAGCTGGGGAGTCAAGGAATGGTCTTCTCTCATCAAAAGGTCACTCCTGGAGTACAGGTGTTTTGCAGAACTTTGGTTTAATGCTAATTAATTATGTAGATTTTTGAGTAGTTGGATCCTAGGTGGCAAATAGTTGGATCCAGGTGGTAACTGGTACAGACAGCACAAAGTGAACAGCAACTTTGCTGCCTTTTTTTTTTTTTTTTTCCTTGGGAACTTAAAAATTCCAATCTTGCTGCAGTAAACTAAGTCATGCAGAAATGCTCCAGCTGTTCTTTGCATTGTGGAAGCCAAATTCAGCATTTTGATGGGCTTTTTCTCCTTTGTTTTTGAGAGACCAGTTGTGAAACTATTTGATGTGTTAGGTAACAAAAATATTACCTGTACTCTCCTTGCAGTTATTTGGATTTTCCTACCTATCTTACTTAAGGTGGACTCCTTCCGGCTCACCGTCTAAAATACCAAGTTCACCAGGAGGTAAACTGGCCTTTGCGATCTGGGATGTCTAGTGGCGCTGGTGGACTATTAGCCTTTTAGGCTCCCTCTTCTCCTTCACTGAATGCTCTGATGGCAGCTGAAATCACAGGAATTTTGGTAAAGAAGGGGTGGAACACATCGACAGATAATTTCTGTTATATGTTTTCTGTTTTAAAGAGAGCTTTATTTGCTGCGATGTATGGTGAATCCTTCTCAGCTCCCTCCATTTTCAGGAAGAGGCAATCCTTCTTTTAATAGTCTAAAGGAAAATCCACTGAAGTTTTTTTTTTTTTTTTGTATTTTTGAAAATGCTATTTGTGTCCTATTTTTCCTAGCAATTTTCAAGTGTGAGCTCCCTCTGAAACATAGACAATCTTCATTGTGGTGTTTTAATGAAGGCCCCATGTCTCTGCTTAACAATGAGTTGGCTGCCTTCACCTCACGCTCAGTGTGTGAAGGGACAGGAACTCTGCGTTCGGGAACACTCACGCCATGGCACAAATCCCTAGTACAAGGGGACTCATGTCCATTTTGGGATGCTGCTGACATATTTCATTTCAGAGTCCTGCTTGTGACCTTGTGCTTGTGCTGTGTTTTCTGGATCAGGAGAACAGTACATGCTGCGTGGAGCAGTTACACTGGGTAACCTCATGCTTAAAGACAATACGGGATAGTCCCCCATCCCTCAAGTAAGCATGGACTTTCAGGGCTCAGTTCCTTCTGGTTTATTGGCAAAGAAAATAACCTGTGTCCGTTATCAAATCATGCGGAGTCCTTTCCACAGGATGTGTAATTTTAAAGTTGTTCCTCTTGTTGTTTTCAGTGAAGCCGTCTGAGCATTTCCAGGGTTACTAATATTTTTAATCTAAGCCTTTTTAACTTAAAGCACAGTCAGCTCTCATAAGGCTGGAGCTGGGTGACTGGTGTGAAGGTCACAGCAAAGTGACAGGTAATATGTTAACTAGCCTGTTATCAGTGATTGCAGCAGGTACAGTTCTGTACCTGACCATATGACAGCACAGTAGCTTGTTTTGATCTTCATTTTCTCCCTTTAATTGGGTGGCCTTTCTTGTGTCTCTCCATGCCTGTAGTCTTATTAACTCGTGAGCACGGAAGGGACTGCCCAGGATATCAAAAGATTGAGTACTTAAAATGAACAGAATTGTATAGTAGTTTATAGCAAGTCAAATAATATGAAGGCATTTTCACTTCTCGTACCACCTGCTTTGTGTGCCAAAGTTTGTAATGGGAACAAAAAACTTACAAGGTTCAGGGAGAAAAAAAGGCTTTTGTGGAAAAAAAAAATTTAAAGAAAAGGTCAGGAGAAGTTGTCTTGGGATGCGAGTAAAAGATAAATATTTGTCATGAACTGAGTGAACGAGGTGGATCTAATTACTGTGTAACAAAATAAAGGAAGATGGCTTTGCAGCCATTTAAATTTCAGATAGTCAGGGCTACTGCAGTGCTACAGATTTGACAGCTCTGGGTAAATGGGGAAAATGTCAGTCCAGTCCTTTTTCTGGGGTTTGACAGGATCACAGAGGTACTTATATATAAATCTGTCAAATACTATTACCTCCATATTGTGTTAATAAAATTCTTAATCTTTATGATATTTTCTTTTGGGCCTATACGCTGCACAGGTATTTCTTGGCATGCCTACAGATCTCTAATTGTTTATATATTTGGCTTGCCTCAGGCCAACTTTAAATGAATGTGTACAGGAATCTTTGCTGTGTATGGGTTGTTTTTTTTTTAACTACCATTACTATACCTGTGTGGTATTGTTGATCATGTGTCATCCCATTCAAAAAAACCCAAAGATGAGTTTTTGATCAAAGTGATATATTGGGGAATATGGCCAGTAACATTCAAAGGTTTATCAGGATACCTCTGTGCATTTCAAACTTCTGTTGGTAGAAATAACTGTTTATACGGAACCAGAACTGAGTTGTGGGGTTTTTTTTTGTGCCTCCTTCAGCAGCCCTTCCTTTGGATCCCAGCATTAAGCACGTTGCATGAAGCTGTCTGTTTTATGTGGACTGGAGTGACCATATTTGACTCTGTGGATGGGCAGCCAGTGACTTGAATACACCTTGAATACACAGTGGAGACTGTGAGTTTCTGAGTAAATGCCAGTGAATGGGGAGGCAGAGGCCAACACAGATCAGGAAGTTGGACTGATCAAATAGCAAGAGAAGTTACGAAATATGGTGCTATAAGAATTCTTTTGTGGGGTCCTCAAACCATTGGCAAGTGTCTGTTGTGGTTTATGACATTTCTGGCATGGCAGAGGATGGCAGCCCTGTCTTTCAGCGTTCAGGGTTATTTATTGTGTGTCATTGCCTTTGAACTTGCTGTTCCAGACAGGTGCTCTCACGTCCTTTCCTTATTCCTACACCGTTGCTCTGCTTTGCTGTTTCTGTTTGGTGTTATTTACTGCTTGAGGGGAAAAAAGACAGGGTGAGAAAAGTGTGCTGGTGTATTTGCTTGAATGGCACACTGGAGGGGCCAAGTTTCTCAAAGAAACTTCTGTGCCCGTGTGGCACCAACACTCAAAGCAGGGCAGTTAGGTGTGCAGAACAGACCATGCAAGCACCCGCAGAAACCTGGCTGATCATGGGCAACACACTCTGATGCAGGCAGAAATGCGGAGCGTGAGGCTCAGTGCTACACCAGTGGCACCACTCAGAAGTGTTTGGCAGTGGTCCTGACGGCATCAGGCTGTGCCAAAAAAAGGTACTGAGCTGTATGAACTTGCCCCGTAGACCATATATGCTCTTTGGGCCACCAGCTGATCCACCTGAATGAAACCACATCACGGTTAGCATCCCTGACTGAGTTCCTATTGTGTATTCTCTCTGGTGGTTTGGTGTGGACAGATTTCCAAACTGTTGCAAGTGGTCTAAGTGCTGTGATGTGTTGAGTGGCCTTGGCTCAGTCATGCTGAGGAGCTGTCATAGTTCAGTCCTTCTGCAAATAGGAGTCTCCGGCCCTAAAGCGATGAGCAGACTTCCCCAAAGGCAGGGAGGCAAGCTAGAAGAGTGGCCGCTCACAGTTTCTCTTTGGTTCATTCAGGTTAAAAAATCAGCTTTGCATGTGGAGAAAGAGCAGGGGCTTCTGTTGGCTGCCTTTCAAGAGACTTGCACCTCCCATTTTCTCAATTTTGCAGCAGGGATTTGTGATTCCTTTTCCCTTTCATGTACCCTTACCCCGTCACCGACCTGCCCTGTCTTTAAGGCTGTCACAAGGAACTTGTCACCTCTCTCTCTGCCCTGATCCCGGCATCTTAACCCGCTCTCCCTGGGCTCGCTCACTTTTTGTTTTCCTCATCTCTCTCTCTCCACTTCCTCTCCTGTCAGGCAAAATCTCCCCTGCAGAGCTTTGCTGGAATAGAATTGTCTAGGTTGGAAGGGACCTTAAAGATCATCTAGTCCAGCCATCAGCCTAACTCTGACAAAAAAATAAATAAGAAATAAGCAATAAAAAAAGAAAACAAAAAACCACTAAATCATATTATTGAGGACCATGTCAGCCCGTCTTTTGAACACCTCCAGGGATGGTGCCTCAGCCACTTCCCTGGGCAACAGGGAATAGATGCCGTGTGTGGGCCAAGAGAGGAGAAGGGATTTTTTAGACACCTCCAAGCGTAGCGCGTCATCTTGACAAATAGCCTGGTTACTCTGGGTGAGGAAAGAGAAACAGATCTGATTGTTAGCCACCACCACCACCACCGAAGCCTGTGCTGCTGCTGCTGCTGGGCTCCAGGCAGCACTCAGTTCCCGTAAGAGGAGCAGGTCGATGGGAAGGTTCCTGCGGCCGCGCTCCAAGAAGGCTCCCCGAGAGTCCCTGGGAGTGTCAGCAGATTCCTAACCCAGCCAAGAGAAAGGGCCTCAGCGCGTGGCCCGACTGGCTGACAGCACCTCCGAACTATGCGTAGGATTAGCTGTTGTCACAGGCACACAGCCTTCCTGGAAAGCTCGGGGTGTTGGGCTCCATCAGCTCCCTCGGAGCATGGGACAAGGAGGGCAGAGGGGGCATTTAATCTGCAGGAGGTGGGTGCAGCACAGCGGTTAATGCGGCATCTGGTGACAGAGGGAAGGGAGAAGCTGCGAGAGATGCTTTTTTGATTTCACTACTTCTCTTCCCTGTGTCCTGTCTGTGGAGAGCACTTAGCAGATTCATGGACCTGGACTGCCGTGCGAGTTGGAAAAAAAAAAAAAAAAAAAGAAAAAAAAAGTGAGAGAGAGCAAGAGAAAAGCAAGGGAATCCATTAAAAATTGCCTCAGCTACCTCATTAATCTTTTGCAGCAAATAATACATGCAAAACTTGGGCTAGCGAAGTCTCCAAAGAATAACATTTTTTTTGGTGAGGTTTTAACAAATTAAAGAAATAAATTAAGTCACTAGCACAGCAGGAAAGTGCTTGAGGCCTCCAGGACTTGTATGTTTTGCCATTGTTCTAAAAATAAACCGGGGGGGAAAAAAATAATTTAGAAGTCTTTCGGTTGAAAAATAATATTTACTCTAAGTGGCTGTGTTTGGGTTTTGCTCCCGTACAGCGCTTCACCACCTTCCCCAACCCCGTGGCTGATTTTTGGGAACAGAAGACGGAAAAATGGTAGGAGTGAGCGGAGGTAGCGAAGGAGAGCGGCGGAGGGAGAGGCAGGCTGGGCGTTAGCGGGAAGGATGTAAAGCAGAAATTAAAACCCCTGTGCCTCGCCCCAGTGCAACTGCTGAGATCACGCATGTGTTAGAGATTAGCAATTGGCTTTCTGGCCACCCCCCCCTCCCCAGGCCCAAACCATTGGGGAAATTTCTGGCAGCTTTGGTGAGTTTTGGAAGAGGGGCAGCTGATGCCCAAAATAAATGGCCAGGCTGGTCCCATCCTCTCTTGCTGTACTTTAGACTGGTCTTTTTTTTTTTTTTTAATGAGCAGAACAAGGCTTCCCAGGTTGCCAGAAATTAGACGAACAAGGTCTGCCTTCTGATTTTCCCTATTTCACTCCATTTTTAGAGTTGGAAGGGACCATAGAGATCATCTAGTCCAACTCCCCTGCTGAAGCAGGATTGCCTAGAGCTAGAGCATGTTACTCAGGACTGCATCCAGGCGGGTCTTGAAAATCTCCAAAGAAGGGGACTCCACGACCTCCCTGGGCAGCCTGTTGCAGGGCTCTGTCACCCTCACTGTGCTATGAAGTAGTTTTTTCTCATATTTGAGTGGAACCTCCTATGTTCGAGCTTATGCCCATTACCCCTTGTCCTCTCACTGGCAACTGCTGAAAAGAGTCTGGCTCCCTCCTCCTTCAAACCACCCTTTAGGTACTTATAGGCATTGATAAGGTGTCCCCTCAGCCTTCTCTTCCCCAGACTAAAGAGTCCCAGCTCTCTCAGTCTTTCTTCATAAGGGAGATGCTCCAATCCTTGAATCATCTTCGTCGCTCTTTGCTGGACTCTCTCCAGTAGTTCCCTGTCTCTCTGGAACTGGGGAGCCCAGAACTGGACACAGTACTCCAGTTGTGGCCTCACCAGTACAGAGTAGAGGGGGAGAATGAGTTCCCTCGACCTACTAGCCACGCTCTTCCCTATGCAGCCCAGGATTCCATTGGCCTTCCTGGCCACAAGAGCACACTGCTTGCTCATTGTCATTTTGCTGTCTACCAGGACCCCCAGATCTTTCTCTTCAGAACTCGTCTCCAGCAGATCCACGCCTAACCTGTATTGGTGCCGCACTTTTCCATGCTCCTTTTTGTAATTTGCAGTAAAGCGCCTAGAGAGAACAGCATTACCTCTCTATTTTGTCTTCTCCCCCAAAACTGACCGCTTCCCCTCTCATCCCAACTGCTGCTGCAGTACTTGCAGCCACTGCCTCTCCTCCCTGGGCCACCTCCACTTCCCATTCACTGCCTGCTGTCATTTCTTCCAGCTCCACCCAGGCCTTGCCTTGGAGAAGAATAACTATGCTCACTCTGTCTCTCTAGCCTGTCCCAGAAATTGGAACAACTGGGCTTTTTTGTCAAAACCAGCTGAGCTGCATGATCTGCAGGCAAACAGCATTCTGGAGGAGGTTTTTTTAAAGGTATAAATGATGGGTAGGTGTCTAGCTTCTCACTGGAGATTATCACTAGAAGTTAGGTATCATGAATTTCTCCTACTTCTAGCCATTGCTCACACTGAAGCTGAACACATACACATTAAAAAAGAAATCAGTTAAAGGATGGCTTCAGAGCTGCAAAGGCAAGGCTGCTGTGTTCTGGGAGGTAATGTGCAACTTGCCTGTAATTGCCCCCTCACCTAAATTCTGCAGTAGAGGGAATTACTTATGTGCATGAGCAGGATAAGGAAACATTTACTCCGACATTCCACATAGCTTCTTGTCTCTGGAGCTCTGGCACTTGTTCCTCCAGCCTCAGTTCCCTTCTCTGTAGAAGGCTCTCAAGGGACTCTCCACTGTTTTTGTGTGGATTACCTGTGTGTGGGGTAATCAAGTGTGCACAGCATGCATACACACATGTACTCATACACACGTGGGCATGACATTTCCAAGTCGGCGAATGCCAGAACTCTGGTTACCCCTGGTATCTTCGCTTAGTCCCCTTGTGAATGTTTTTCTGCTGGAGCCTTTAATTAAATACGCTTCTGTTATTTTCCCCCTCTTTCATCCCTGCCTTATTTCGTGCACAGAACGGGCTGTGCTCAATTACTGAGCAGCAACTTAATATTTAGTTTTCTCCTTACTGCTCAGTGTGTGGCCCCTAGCCTTATTTACTGCACAATATTCAAGCCCTGCTCTGATGACAAAATGGTTGATTTCCTCATGGGCTTTTCTGTGTCCTCATCATTGTATGTGTATCTGTGGCTACGCAAGTGATTTATGGTGGAACTTGTTCCGGTACTTGTCCCCAGCCTCCTGATGGTGCCCGATTACTGCTTTCATTCTTGGGATGGTTTTAGAGTGGAAAAATATGCCAGGGAAAGCTGCGTAACTTGCTGTGAAGGGAGGTAGCTACTTTATTTAGTTCATTTGCAGCTAGTGCATGTTCTGTTTTGCTATAAAAGCTGTGGGTGAGAGCAAAGGGGAAGGCTGTTTTATTCTGCCTGCATTAGTTTTGAAGAGAGGGGAAAACAGCCACTTCTCAGAAGGCTATGGGGAGGGCAGAAGAGCTTTTACTGAGGGCGGCGTGGGGCATCCTGTTCTCCCTGACACACACAGCCCCAAACATGGAGCAGAGCTCATGGGGAATCTCCTGAGCACAGAACTGGGCCATGACATCCCCACATGGCCCTCACAGAGGATCTCCTGGGAGCTGGTGGGAACAGTGCAGGGCTTGAAGCTGGGATGAGCAGAGAGCACTGAAAACTGTTCGACTGAGAGAAGGACTGGGAGTTCCTTCGCATGTGAACACAGCAGCTAGGAAGGTGCAGTGGGGAAGGAGTGGAGGGGACCAGGCTTTTTATTTTTCTGTTCTAGGGTCGGTGTTGTCTCTGTTTTGAGTGGCCTGGATTCACATCTGTGCAGATCCTCACCCCTTTGGCAGGCTTAGGCTGCTCGCATTAAGGAAAAGGTGTGAGAAGACCACCTCAAAGCGCTGGCCAGCTTGGGACCCAGTTGCACCCAAAATGCAACCAGCTTGGCAGCAGTTGGATTTCTTTGGCCACATCTGCCTGTGTCGTACGCTGTTAAATCCTAGTGGTAGTCCTGGCTCTGGGGCTCTGTAGAAAGCTTTTGGCTCTTGCTGATTGCTGTGCTAACTCTTGAGTGGTTTGGGAAGGTAGGCTCCTTGTGGTGCTGGCATTTTCCCCTGAGGAGAGAGGGAGTACATTTGGTTCCTGTGGGGCTGTGACAGCAACCACTGTCTATAAGGAAGACCTGAGACATTGTATGGTGTTGGACTTGTGTGACTAATAAGGATAGTGTTTGCTGGGCTGAGGATGAAGAAGAATAATCCCCCTTTCCCTGAAAGTCAGCAAGGTGTTTAAAGGTATTGATGGCTGGATGGGACTGAGGCTGTGTAAGTATTTAGCATAAGCCTCTAGCAGGCAGAGGAGAGGGTCTCTGAGGCAGTGTTGGACTGTTACAAGTGTGGGGCTTATGTGTGAAGATGGATGAAAACAGTGAGGAAGCTGTCAGGTGCCAACTGAAGGAGGAGAAGAAATGTTTTCCCATCAATCATGTTTTATTGAGGTTCTCCTTTACATAACCTTAGGAGAACTTTGTTTTGTGCTTTAAAGGCCAGCAGGGGTATCCAAACCAAAAGATAGCTGGCCTGACCAGAGTTTTCCAGAGCAGGTGACTAGACAAAGAGGTGCTCTCAGCTTCCTGAAGCATGGGGGACATGCTTTAACAGCCATCATTTAAAACACAGGGAAAAATATCTACATGAATGATGTCTCAATTCCACCACTGTGGGAAAAAAATAAATCCTTCCTCATTGCCCCAGTCACAGTCGTGTGAGGCCCAGGCTTGGCAGGAACCATGGTTCAGTCTCCTCTGAATTGCCAGCTCTCTAAACAAACTGTATGTTATTGAAACGGAAGAATCTGTTTTCCACTGGGACTTAAAGTAATTTGTATTGAGCCCTGGGAGTTTCCGAGCTACCAGATTTTGAAATTGCCTTTGTTAAAACAGGAAAGTGATTCTAGGGCATGGAGATTTGGAGTCAGTTGTCTGGATCCGCTCATCATGGGAGCGAAGGGGAGATTGGCAACTTGTTTCAATACCTGGACATCAACGTTTATTGAGGTAGGGACAGAGATGCCAGTAGCCTTCCCCTTCATCACCCGCGTGAGCAAAGGGCAGCTGTGTTCTGTGTGCCCCCTCATCTTTCTGAAGGTTGACTCCAGCCTTGAGTACCAAAAGTCTGCAGCAACGCGCTCTGGCCTTGCAGGGAGAAAGCTGGGGGGAGATGGGCTTGCAAGAGAGACTTATAAAGTCATGTCACACTAGAAAACCAGTGTTTGCTTTCGTTTCCTGAACAGCACATAACTAACTCCAGGAGGCAGAAAGTATGGAGCAACAGGACAGGTTCTCTTGAAGTGACCGTGGGATGGCCTGCAGGGAGCAAGGCTAAATTGAAGCTAAGGAATGCCGTATGGGCAGCAATTTTAGAAAGATATTTAATTTTTTTTTCAAAAGAGGGCAGCTTGGAAGCTGTGGCTTGTTCTGAACCAGGGCTTAAGCACTCTGATGGGCAGTGATGGGGTTAAAAGGGGCTGACCCAGGTGGAGGATATTTCACATTCTAGCCTTGGATATGAGTCTGATTTCTGTGATAAGAACCATCTATAATGTAAAGCTGAAAAGATAGTATGAAGATGAAACTGTTGGAAATAAAAGAAGTCTGGCCAAAATTTTCATTTACATGGGCTATGTAAACCTCTCTCTCAAGCTGTAGTTACTGATCTATTTTTACTTTCTTTGCTTCCCAGAGGCAAAAGTAATAACTCCATGCCAAAAAGGCTAATTTTCCCAGCATTTACCAAAACCAGCGTGAATTCCTCAATGGCCAATGTCACAGAAGTTGCTTGTCGAAAAATGTAGAGTTTTATAAGCATTGACGTTGTGGACAGAAAGAGGCCAACTAAACTTCAGTCCCTAGGTAAGATTGGATCTTTATCCACACTTGATATCTCATTATTGTGATCCAGGTTCCTCTCTGCTTGATGTCTTTCCAAGATTCCCCTGTATTTGTTTTATCCTTGACAGGCTAGTGAACATCTACCAGCACTTGTATCAAAAGGTTTGGAAAGGGAACAGCTGAACTTAATCTTCAGATAAATGCAGCATACCGTGACCACAGATAAATGGTCTCTCCCGTGAACAGAAAAGCCATGCCTGTAGCTCTGAAAAGCTTTCGATTTGGGTTTCTCCCTAGGGAATAGTGAGGATCGTGTTGTTGTGGTTGTGATCCTGTATAGTGTGGTGAGCTGGGCTGCGGACACTCTCAGGTATGTACCTGTAGCTTGGCTACCCAGAGGATTTTGTGGCTTGGGACAGGAATGCCCTGTCGGGTGGTACGCTGCTGTGGCTTAGTATCTTGAGCCTTCCCCAAATTAGCCAAAAGAGAAGAAATGAACTGCATATTCCACCCCTGATGCAGTACAAGTATACAAACAAATGTATCCATCTCTGCTGGGCCACATTCACATACATGTGTTGGTTCCTCAGTGCCAGCTCCTGCTATGAACTCTAGTTCTGCAGGCTGTTAGAAATGGCAGAATGAGATAGATATCTGTATCTCTACACACGCACATGCTTTTTTTTTTTTTTTTT
>NW_015090830.1:21996450-22095665 GCF_001431845.1 Calidris pugnax | reverse complement strand
ATTAACATACTTTTATTATTTTTTTGTATTTTAGTTTGGTTTTTATTTTTTTTCTGTTTCGGGTTTTTTGTTTTTTTTTTTTTTTTTTTTTTTGACCTGCAGCATGTGGTGATGTTTGCTTAATCCATGGGAAACTCACATGCCCATACATGATGTGATATGTTTTTTCTCCAAAATAATGCAAACCATAGTTTTGCACTGGGCTGTATTTTTTACTGCATCCTCTAGTCCATTTCTGCTGCACAGCTAAGCAGGTATGTTTGGTATTTCTGTTCTTTTGGCGTTTTTTTCCTCCCCCCCATTCCAGTTAAAAAAAAAAAAGGCAAAAAAGCTAACAAAAAACCCAAAAACAACCCACCAGAAAAGACATAAATAATTCAGAACACATGCTTTATGTCAACTGTTTGACTGTTACTATTTTATCTCTATAAACAGGGCAGAGGCAAACTCCATCCAAACAAGGAAGGGGAGGAAGATGCATTGCAAAATTATGGCTGGGTCACGTGAGTGGAGAATACAGGCACAGAAAGTTTTTGACTGGAAGGCCCAGCTCAGAAATGTGTTGTCTGCATTTTAGTGCTTCTGCATCGTGAGTTGCTCAGTGCATTTACAGTAAGTTGTGCGCACTTTGGCTGCATCTGACTTGTTGTATGTGTACCATCAGTATTCATCCATGGCTTTGAGTGTCCAGGCTTCCAGATGTTCAGAAATCCCACACAAATGTGCTGTAACAAGAGACTCCATTGGAGGGTGCTAAACTTCTTGACATTCCCTAGGAACTCAGCCCCTTAGAAAATACGAAGTTTGGGTTACTTTGTAAGGGGGAAGGCAAGTCTGAGCTCCTGAAGTCAGATGGAAGAGCTGTGTTGAATCAAAAAAGGTGCTGGGCTAGACCCCTAACAGATCTCGTCTTCCATGCAGATGTGGCAGTTTATTTGCTTTTCCATCTTGTGGGTGATTCTCTGCTGAGAGAATTCCTGAGAGTTGCTTTAATTTTCAGCACACCTTATAGCCCATGCCAAAGACTTAATCTCTTTATAAGGGGATGTTCCTTCACACACCATTTACTGTGGTTCATCATTGTTGAGAGAGTCTGTCCCTGTCCTTTGTAGCTGCTTGATTTGTTTTAGTAGCTTGATGAGGTAAAATTAGAATTACACCCATCCCTATTTTACTATTGTGATAATAAATGTCACCATTACTTCTCTACCGCACAAGTTCTGGTATGCACTGCAAAGCTAAAGATAGTGCAACAAACTAGATAGCTTCTTAGTCTGTCATGTCCACAGTGTAGAACATCACAGGCCAGTTCAGTCTTTCAAAAGACCCATTCCTGAGAATTATTTATCAGACCTTTTTAAAAAACATGTATGAAGGACATGCCACAGCATTGCTGTGAATATCCTGCCCCAGTGCCTCATTTCTCTGCAATTAGATTTCCCTGATGTGCAACATAGTTGTCTTTGATGAAAATCTTGTTCCTTCCTCAGTGCCCACGGAGGCAATCGGTTAACAACCTTTTATGTATAAAGGTTGGTACATAACATCTATACAGAGATGCTTCTGCTATGGCTATGAAGAACCAGAATTCTGGGGGCCTTTCTCTGCCACATATTGCCCATCTGACCTCAGACAAGTCTGTTAATCTCTGTATTTTGCTACCTCAAAGGGCTGCTATGAGGGTAAATTCACTGTTGTTTCCAGGGGTGTTCAGATACTGCACTGACAGGGGCTACTTAGGTGAATAGAGAGAGAGAGCAGACATACATTTATTAGTCTGGTAAAGGACTGATATTTAACTCAACAATGCTCCCAAACAAATGTCAAAGACTATATTATCAGCATGTCTCTTATCTCTGGAATTTTGTTTTGTGGTGTGTTACTTTACTTGTTGGTTTGTGGTTTGTTTGCAGCTTCCTGGAAAGGAGAACTTTAAAAACATGAACAGAAAACGCCTGGTAAAATTTGTAACCAGCTCTGACTGTCTGTGGTATGACAGCCAACAAATATCACCTGCTGATGATTTACAGATTCCTGGGAGATGTGGTGATGAGTCTCAAAGAACTGGAACAAGAACAACTCACCCAATAGACTTCTCGGGAAACAGTGTAATGTATCCACCCACTTCATGCTCTCCTAATTTAGGACATATGTAGTGTGTAGTGATGAACTGGCCAAGGGGTTATATTGCTGTGAATCTCATTCCCCACCTTACAAAACACCCTTGATTGACCTCTTCTTTCATAAAAGCTCAGCCTGGGGTTTCCAGTCCACCTCTTAGGAAAGAGACAGATTCCACCAGCCATTTGCAAATGCATTGTTCCAGAGAGAAAAATGCAATGTTTTATTGTTTTTATTTCATTGGGCAGCCTTTTCAAGTTCTGTAACCCACTTTTGCTTCCTTTTAAACTGTGACCGGTATTTATTTATCTATCCTTTTTAAACACAATAATTTAATTAAGAAACTAATCAGCAGGGTTGAAATGATCTTTGAACTACACCCCTATCACTGCGGGAAATTTATGAATGCATTATAGAAGACAAAAAAAGATTCTATTACCTAAAAGCCTTGTACTAAAAGGATTTGGCATCTGAAACGTAAGACTTGAAATTCTGCACTAAATTTATAATGCAGAGATGTGAACATTATTTTTAGAGTCTGAAAGGTATTCCAGCTGAATCTGACAAGTTTGTCTGTATTGTTTATTTAAAATAAAACTGTTTCAAGTTCAAAGGATTTCAGAAGTGAGTTGGATATTTAGGTGTCTGAAGGACAGATTGTAAAGATACCTGTGTAACAGATAGAGGTTTAATGGTCTAGGCTGCCTCTTCAGTCAGTAGAGAGAGATTGTCATGTTCCAGATATGTTCAGTTTTCTTAGGCTTTTATCTTCAGATGGGAATTTATCAGCTGATCGTCTCAGCAAGGCGTTAACAAGGTATCTGTAGTTAATCATTACCGTCATCTGCTAATTCCAGTTCCCTCTGCTTCAGACCAAGGGGACATTTATGAAAGCTACCTAGTATGTAGGCATTTTGGGCAGAAAGTGACCACATCCAAAGAAGAGATTCCCACCTATGCAGTCTTGCTCAACCCTAGAAATTGAGCTGTTGCTGGTTGTGTAAAAGGAGAGATTCAACAGGATTATCCGCTCTCTGCCAGCCATGTGCTAAGTGAAAATCAGCACTAGAGGACCTCACTCAAAGTCCCAAATGGCTTCTGGGGCATGAAGGCTCCAAAACATTTGGCCCAACATAGTCAAGACAGTTTGGCTTCTGGACATGCTCAACAGAAGCATTAAGGCTGCCTCAGTAAGTGCTCTGGTGGAGGGCCCAGTGGTTAGGGGAGATCATTTACGTGCTGTTGGGCCTCTCCACTCCGTCCACATGGAACTGTGGACACCTAACTGCAGGCTTAGATCCAGTCCTTTGTCCTCTATGGACTTGAACTAACAGGTAGAAGTAACCAATTCATTCTATCCAAATGAAGGTCTGGAGTTAGGGTCCAATATCTGGAATTAATGAGTGGCCTGGTTTTCTATGGCTTTGGATCTTGTGGCTGAATTGCCCTGTGTCTAAGAAGGTATGAGGTCTATTTCAAGGTTTGGCTGTGGTTGGGAAACTCCTCAAAATGTTTGTCTCTGGGGATTCTCTGGTGACTAACAAATACAATGAAAGAGTTGTACTTAGAGGTGTGAAAATTACTGAAAAGAAAATTGGTTTTGTTTTACCTCAAACCAGGACATTTTTGTTAAGAGCACTACAATTATTTCCTGTGCTGCCTTCTTACTTTCTCAATATTTGTGGAATTTTATCTTTTATCTCTTAGTTCTCTAGTAGGTTAACTTGAAATGTGCCAACAGGTTCAAAAGTCTTTGGTATGGGGAGAGATGATAGATAGATAGATAGATAGATAGATAGATAGATAGATAGATAGATAGATAGATAGATAGATAGATACAGGCTGACATGTAGTTCTTTCCTCAGAAAAGTAAAATTAAAAGGCCATAGTGTCTGTCATATGAAGCTTACTGTATCTCTAAAGGATGAGCAAAACACAAGAGGGGGGGTATGATATGTTAAGGACTCATGTCAGAGCGATCGGGGATTTCTTTTAGCAACTTGATGAGGCCCCTAGTCAAGTTTGCCACTATCTACACTGCTGGGGTCTACTGACATGAGCTTGCCCACAGTATGATGCAGGACTTAATATCCTTACACTTTCCATTGCCTCATTTGCTTAGTTATGTATTATACACTCCACACGGGTTCTGTAGGGAAAAGAGAAATAAAGATGAGAATAAAGATGAAATGAGAGGACTGCCATTTTTTCCATAAAGAGCAGATTGCAAGAGTGTGGCATTTTTCCCACACATCTTGAATAGTTTGGGGCTTGGGCTTTTTGAGGAGTTTTTAATTAATTTATTGTTTAAGTAACTGTAATGAGAAGAGCCCCTGCCACACTGTTTCTAATGAGGATTGTATGGGCTCTGTGTCTTTCTCGTTGTGGCCTGTATCATTTAAATATCTTAACCAACATGTGCTGTGGCAGATTTCACTTATATCTGCTTAAATTAAAGCTTGTCAGTTTAGGAGCTAAGAAACATGCAAATATTTGAGAGAGATTTGACATTCACTGCTGAAATCATTGCACTAAATATCTGGCATCAATGACATTACTTGAGAAGGGTTAGAAATTCTTGCTGTGTTATACAGGCTGGACATTCTGGACTTAAAGAAGAAAAATGTCCTTCACTTTCTGTGTTTTTAATTAGGATCTCCATCGAAATTTCAGCTTGTTTTTCTTCTGTATTTTCTCTGAGCAATATGTGACTGTTCAAGTTCCTCAAAGTTGCTGCTAGGAGAACAAACAGTACCAATATCTCAGAACTAGTTGGAGTAATAGCACGATTTAGCTGTAAAAGGAATGGTATTTCCTTATGTTCTCATCCCCCAGAAATGCAAGGGAAGATGGCGCTGAGCTGGAAGAGTCTGATGGAACCTTGGATGATTGAAAAGCTCCAGCAACAGGAGATGAAGCTTAATTTCCCATGTGTGTGTATTCTTTCTTCTTACGGGTCACTGTACCAAAACACAGTACGTAGTATGTACGGCAGTGTACAGCATGCAGGCTTCTCTGCGCTGGAAGTTACTTGCTTGTTGATGCACTGAAGTCAAACTTGGGTATTAATACAGAGGTATTACACATCAAAGTTTAATCTAAACTGTAATGTACTTGTAGTGGTACTTAATTGGCCATAACAAAAGGGACCAGAACCAAAATATTCCAATACTGAGAGAGAGTCCTTGCTACCGAATGTAGAGTTGCTTTCTTTTCTCATACAGGATCAGTGAATATGCAGTAGGCAAACAATTTCAGTGCAGGTAGGATCATGGGATAATTCAGATTGGCAAACACCTCAGGAGGTCTCTAGTCCAGCGTCCTGCTCTAAGCAGGTTCAGCCATGAGGTGAGACCAGGTTCTCAGGGCTTTATCCAAGTGGGCCTTGAAAACCTCCAAGGATGCTGCACAACCTCTGGGCAACCCTGGGTGGGTTTTTCAGGTAGAAAAAACCACAACAATGTCCTTATACCCAGTCTAAACTTCTCTTGTTTCAATGTATGCTTTGTCTTCCCACCATTCACCACTGTGAAGAGCTTAGCTCTGTCTTGATGAACCTCCTTACTCAGCAATGGAGTGCTCTGCTGACCACAAACTTCTGGTGACTGAGGTGCATAGAGGAAGCCCAGATGGCGTTCTGACATCTTAGATGGTATAAAGGCAAGTAATGGATGTTAAATGCAGTGTTTCCTCTCCCTAAGTCTGTGTATTGGCCTACTCCCTCAGTTGCACTGTTTCTTTCAAAGCTTTTTTTTTTTTTTTTTGGCTCAGCCTCAGACTGATGTGTGTCCTACTGCTCAAAGATTCTGAGAGTTGGGGGAGGGAACGTGTTGTTTGATCTGTATTGGTTTATCTTGTTTGCGATTAGGCACAGAAAAAAACATCACTTCCCACAGGGGCTTTCAGTGTCCCACTTTACACAGTTTACTCCCTATTTCCTTTTGGATCTGACTTCTAGCCTTAATCATCTGTAGCTATAACTTGGCAGTTTCAGGCTGTATTCCTTTAATGTTTCTTATTTATTGTCAAACTTTGGTACAAGCCCTGAGCACATCCTGCTCTGCGTGGTCTCGTCAGAGCCATGGGAGAAGAGTCATGAACTCAGGTCCTGGCTCTGCTACCTGTTCACTCACTGAATTTCACTGAATTTTTAGAGTTGGAAGGGACCATAGAGATCATCTAGTCCAACTCCCCTGCCAAAGCAGGGCCACCCAGAGCTTGTCAGAGCACGTTACTCAGGACTGCATCCAGGCGGGTCTTGAAAATCTCCAGAGAAGGGGACTCCACACCCTCCCTGGGCAGCCTGTTCCAGGGCTCTGTCACCCTCACCATGAAAAAGTTCTTCCTCATATTCAAGTGGAACCCTTTATGTTCCAACTTGTGCCCATTGCCCCTTGTCCTCTCACTGGCAACTGCTGAAAAGAGTCTGGTTCCCTCCTCCCTCAGCCCGCCCTTGAGATACTTGTAGGCATTAATAAGGTCTCCCCTCAGCCTTCTCTTTTCCAGACTAAAGAGTCCCAGCTCTTTCAGCCTCTCCTCATAAGGGAGATGCTCCAGTCCTTGAATCATCTTTGTAGCCCTACGCTGGACTCTTTCCAGTAGTTCCCTGTCCCTCTTGAACTGGGGAGCCCAGAACTGGACACAGTATTCCACACTCGCAGTTGTGTCGGCTCCAATTATTGTCCCTTGCACCTGACATACAGCCCGCTGCCATGTCCAGGTAACTGGTTTTGAAGAGCAGAAACCTGCCCATTCACCAACTGAGCTCAGCCTAGGTGAAGGTCAGATTTGTCATGCAGAGCTGTTTATAATTTGAGTGAAGCTGCAAAGGAAGCAGTGAGGGAGCTAGAGTTGATAGAGCTGAGGCAGTTTTTGTAGCCCATGAGCTTTCTTGGTGTTCGAACTCAGGAGAGGTCCAAATGGAGGTGTTGTTCAATCCAGCAGAAACCATATGGAGGAGTGTGTTTCTTTACCCTGAAATGTTGTGCAACTCAACCTTTTTGCACTCCTTCATGCTGTGGACTCACCTCCGTGATCCTCTCCCTTGCCTCCAGCTCACCCAGTTTCAGGCCTAGAATAATCCCTGTTTGGCAGACTCCTGTAACACAGTGTTTCAGGCCAATTGTTAAATCTTCGCTTTTTGGGCGAGAAAACGGATATATAGAAAGATGAAATGGTATGGTAGTGCTCCATGTGCTTTGCAGAACTGCTGTTTACTGTTGCCTGGGCCCTTGTTAATCAAAAGGGCTCAGGAACTTGACACAATCAGAGTTCCTCTGCATTTTGTTCTCACTGATTGTATTCAATTAATTTGTTTCCTCTGAAGAGTTGGACAGACTTTCTCCAGCTTTGGTGCTGCACATTAGTACTTATGCATAATATGGCTTAAAGAAAAAATGAATTGGTGAGTAGTTTGGAAACCTGAGGCACATTGCCCTTTTGAGTAATGATCCTGCATATGGAAGGGGGAGGAAAATATTGCTGCAGGTCCTCTATGACCTATTCATGGGTAAATAATTATTTAGGAAACATTGACGTGGAATGAAAAGTCAGCTCAGAGGCCTGACAGTCCACGGGGTTAATCTGGGAAGGTTGTGAAGTCAGTCAAAAATCAAATTAATCCCTGAACAAAAATGCCCTGTTTAAGTTTTTATTTTGGAAAATAGAGAGAAAAACAAAGCAATGTTGATGGCTGTAGGTGGACAAAAGCATCCTTCATGCTTGTGACATTTTTAAGGCACAAAATCGTGTACATCAGATGGATCAAGCCCAATGCTCTATATATACACATGAACAAATATCCTTTTGAGTGATGAGTGCATAAGCTCTGCTAGAGTTTCCAGCACATGAAAGACTTAAAAATGGACTCATCTAAGTTTTTATGGTATGCTGTGTAACCAGGAAAGTGGGGTTGGAGAGTCAGGCAAGGCACCTGGAAATGCAAAGGTCTCCCAGTAATCTTTATTATGTTGAATGTCTCCCTTTCTTGGCTCCCATTTACCAATTGGAAAATGAGGATAACACCAAGGTCCAATGGACAGTGTCTGCTTTATTTGTTCTATACTGTGTATAGGTTAGCTTTCTTTTAAAAAGACATAATTGGCTCAATTGCAGCCCTTGTGAGAGGAAGATGAGACCTTCTATCCTTTATATCTATGCAGTGGTGTCAAGGAGGAGGTGATTTCACAGAAGAGTTAGGGTATGGCAGACAGGGAGGAGCAACCACTTGGTAAGAGAGGCCTCCAGCCCAGTGTACGGGTTGGGAGATAGCAAAGATAATCAAGAAGCAGACTCACAATCAAGTGGGTTTGGGATGGGAAGAAGAAACTTCATAGGGACCAGAAGGGACTATGCATGGCTTGCTGTGGTCCTAAATACTGACTGACTTGAATGAAACTAAGCTAGAAGGCATCCTTGTAAGGATGCAGTGGGCAGGGTAAAACTGATTTATGTTATCCATTTCGTGATATAGTGTTTGACCTAATCAGTCCAGTTTACATTGCTTTGAAAAGTTAAGGATTCTAATTTGTATTTAATAAAATCCAGTTGTTTTATGTTAAAAAGCCTTTCTTATCTCTTCTGAGCAGCTCTGGATAAGGGAGGTTTACCTGCAAAATTGGGATCTCGTAACACAAGGATGCTCTTTCTTTGCAAGATGATTTGGGGTAGTTGGAGTGAAAAAGTGCCACAAAAGAGTGAAATCATAGTTACTGAGTTGCCAAATACTCAGGTCCAGAAGCTCATTTTCTGCATTCCTGCAACTTCTCCTTGATGATGGGAGCCTTACTGAATTCTGCAGAGATTGTAACAACTTAGTCCTTGAAGATACGCTGTTCTCTGCTGATACTGAGCACAAGCAAAAGCAATGAAGATTCTGTTTGTCTTGGCAGAAGTGGGAGCATCTCCGGTCAGTTAAACCATTAAAATTATCTTTTGTTCTTTGATCCCTTTTTGCTCCCATCTGTCCCTTTGTTATATCATTTCTGATGCTGAAGTGATGGCTCTTTGGAGACAGGGCGACCTCTGCTTCTGTGTGGGCAGATCACTGCGTGGTGCTGCTATGGAATGGTTTCCATCAACTCCAGGTCCTGGTAGGGTGTATAATTCTCCTTCAGTGGAGAGGCCACTTTCCAGGCTTTACCCAAAAGAAAATGTGCTAAATATCGTTTTATTTCTTTTGATCCCTTTTTCCATAGATAGTGCATGTCAAATTTAACTTGAATAGTCCCAGTGAGATCCAGTTTATTAGCTCTAATAATTTATGTCTTACATACATAACCCTTCATTCTTGCCTATTCCTGCAGAAGTAACTATACTAAATTCCCAAAATATAGTCTGAACATACACAAACATCAAGATCCCAGTAACCAGAATATGTTGTTTAAGTCAGTGAGAATTCAGGAAGTACCTTAGCACCGAAAGTCAGCTATTAACTGTAAGTAATAATATTAATTCTTATTAATTATGTCTATAGAATTATGTTGGACTTTTTCCATTTTTTAATGTTTTAGGTAATGCTCCATGACACTTTGACCAACATTTAGAAAAATAACCTGTATGTCTTTTTCTCAGAGCGAATAAATTAATTTTTATGGATGGAAGTGGAGGGTAGAACTTGTAGAACTAGTTGCAATGGAAATAGCCTTTCAAAACATTGGAAAAGTTAGACACTTGCAATAGCATGTGGTCTAATTTCCTGAACCTGTGAGAAAGGACATGAATTATTATATGGCTTCCTGCTGAACATATGCTTGCTTCCTCATGTATGTAGAAGGCAAGGGTGGAATACGTGCATGAGTCAGGTCCAGTATTTCTCATTCTGTCTTTTACAAGTTGAAAACCAAAGCAGACATTGTGAATGACAAAAAGGCATGCCAAGAAGTGAGCCAGACCAACTTAATGTAGCCTAGATGCTTCTAAAGTGCACTGGACAAGAAGAAATGCGACTTTTGTTAACAGATACCTTTCTAATTTGTCAGTAGCTTTTATTGTGTTTTTAAAAAATCTTGTTAGAAGTTTTGGAGCTATATTCTTTTCCAAAATGGTCAATATTGTAATTTTGTGTAAGAACCATACTCATCCCCTGCTCCTCTGGCATGGCAGTCTTTTCTCTAGTATTCCTGCACTCTTTTCACAACATTTCCAAATAAGTTTACTAAAAAGCTTGAAGTAGGGATGGAGAAAAAGAAAGTGCAGTGGGGTTTTTTGGAATGTTTTCGGGTTGGTTTGTTTGTTTTTTCTTCTTTGGTTTTGGTTTTCAGGGTTTTGTTTGTAGGTTTGTGGGGTTTTTTTTAAGAAATAAACTTATCCCTGGGTTTAAAACTTGGAACCTTGGCTCCTTTGAGGCAGCATCAAGGTGGGATCCTGCAAACATAGGTTTGGTTTGGTTACGTCTAGGGAATGTAGCACATTCACAATTTGGTTACATCTAGGGAATGTAGCGCATTCACAGTTCATATTCAATTTACTGCCTTTATGTGAAAGGATTCTGGATTTCAGAGCCTGATGGTGGGGTGACATTGAATACAAGATTGTGTAGCATTTTATAGAACTTTTCTTTTATTACCAGCTCTATAATCACATTAAGTTAGACTGAAAATTTGAACTAATTCTTTCCCTTGAGGCACAGGCTCTAATAATGGTAAAAATCTGTGAAATAGGATAAATACAATTCAATAATTATATTGATAAATAAAATGAAAATCAACTAATTGTGTCATTCAGTCAGTTGCCTGCCTCCGTTGTTGCTGCCTTTCTGCATCAGCGGCTGCTAAACTTTTTCTGTCACACTTCAATAAATTTAATTGTGCAGAATAAATGAGCTAATTTTTGAAGTCACAGGCTCTGTTTGGAAGATAAGGATGGTGATTTATTGACCTCCTCTAACTGTGTAAGAGTGTCACCCTCCTTTTTACTGACAACCGTAAGAAGGGTTTTTGTCCCTCTTCACCCAGCGCCTTGCTAAATCCTGCTTTGTATATTTACCTTCCCATCTCATTTTCTTGAAGTCACATAATACACCACAATAGACCAAAGATCCCTGCTGCAGTTGGTGGCTATACAGACAATTCCAAGTGATTAGCAGAGCTGTGGCATTTTTGTCTCTGATGCTGTTTTTTTCTGATGATCATTTAATTCTCTGGATTTTGGAAGGATGGCTGCTAAGGGGAAGTACAAGTGAAGGGGTACAGGGGTATACCTGTTTTTTTCTGGAAGCTCTGGTCTAATCTCATTCATGAATCATGATCTCATACACCCTGCCAGCATGCACGCTTACTTCAGTGCTCATTCCCATTGATATTTGACCATGAACCCAGGAAAAAGGCAGATATTAGGCATTGGACATGCCTCATGAAAAAATTGCCTGCTTTTTAAACTTTTGTTTCTGTCTCTTGGTTTTTGTGTTTAGATGCTGAGAAGACAAGGAGAAGATACTGACTATCTTGTCTTTTCATTACTGCTGCAATTTTGACAGCAATGGTTAAACTTAAATGGAATAATGGACATAAAATGGTAGGGGTGAACAGTCTGCACCCTTTCTTACCCACCTTTTTATTTACTTTGATTGTGAGTCGGGGTTTTTTTAGCAAAACATCTACATGACAGCCACAACTACCCTTTTTCATAAGGCTGGATCTTTTGATCTATTCTTTAAAGCCGTAAACCAACATATATGCATCTGAAAAGGGATTATTAGATACTGTGCTATAACTCTAACGTCTCTGTTATAGCAGACAAATCAGTTGTCATGCTGTAGCAATATGATCCCTGAATCAAAAATCTTGGTATTCTGTTGAGTCAATAAAAGTCTTTATAGAAAAATAAAATCAGCGTCAGCACATCAGCTATGTCAAAAAGTGGGTCTCAAAGTTCTGCCTTCCTGCCTCTGGCAAACAAATCCAGTAAATGAGAAGGATGTGAACACCTTCTTTGTATTACTAAATGGCTGCCTGCTGAGGTGCATAGGGCTGTGCAAACCAAACAGTTTTCCATCTCAGTGTACGCTATGTTTGTTCTTCACAGTGACATTGAACCTACTCTTCCTTGACTATGATGCCAGGCAACATAGCAAGTCAAATATATATGAAAGCTAGCTAGGCTTTGACAAACTTGGCCTCCTAGAAGTGCATGGCAAAAGGCTTTTTATGGAGCCAGGATTTCAGCTGGGCACCTAGAACACAAACTGTGAGAAACCTTTTTCTCATGTTTTAGTTGTTATATTGGACCTGTTTCTGCTGTAGTTTTCTTCTAAGGAAGACTTATAACCCTCTAAATATTTCCCGTCAGGTGTTGGCTAGGTGAAATGCATCCTAGGGAATTGAGCTGGAGGAATCACAACATCCCACATACAGAGCAGTCCAAATTTCTGCCAAACTCTTCACTATGTCTTTAACTCAAACCGCTTGCACTCTTCGTGATTGATGCTTGTAGCAAAAGGCAGACCTAACCCAGGAAAGCCTTCTGCATCACGGCTCTGTCTTCTTTCAAACAAAAACTTAAGTCCAATTTAACAGCCTGCCCTGGGAGACCCACGCGAACCTAATGCAGGCAGCCTTTGCATGAGATGATAACTGCTGTTCCTCCACGTTTTCATTGTGTGGTTGGTGTTTGTGTGTTGGTTGCTGTGGGTCACTTAATTTAGACTATCTAAGGAACCTCTCAACGTGCACCCAAGCAATTACATTGATTTTGGGGGGAGTATGAAAGTAAATTAAACCTGAACAAAATTTACTCTTTGGTGAAAAAATCTTTGCCAGCTTTAACGGGATAAAATTCCACCAGCATGTAACATTTTATTGGACAGTAATGAAATACTTTGGAGAAGGATTTCCAGTTCATATAACACATTCAAAACGTCGATTCACCTTATGTTTTGTGAGCCATTATCATTAATTCTCTTTGCAAACCAAGTTCCAGTTGTTCTGCAGATTACTTGCACCAAGAATAAGAAGATAAAGTTTGTACTGAAGAGCTGAACCTTGTGGGATGTACAGGAGACTCCTGAAAATGCTAAGTCTGATTCAGACCGACATTTCTACAACCATGACTTCCACTGAAGGAGGACTGTGTACTTCCCTCTGAAAGAGGAAGTCAGCAAACTCTTACAATAAAATTAACGCTCAGTTTCCAGTTCAGATTAAATTGTGAGTAGAAAAGTAGAACATATTTTCTAATTAATCCGAATTGAACACATTCATCATGCTCTGTAAATCATAATGCAATTCTGCCCTTTATGCATTATCATTGGTGCTCTGCTGATATGGGTGTGACTAAGAGTTGCTGGTCTGATCCGGCAGCGACCTGGCAAAATGCCACCAGCTTGTCACTCCAGGTCTGATTTACAGACCAGCTGAAGGGCACAAGCTTTGGTGAAATTTGCAATCTGTGGATGAAAGAAAAGTTAGGCAAATAAGGGCTCTTTGTGAAAGAAAGCCTATCTTCCCTGTTGCTGAATGGAGAAGCTGAACTGCCCAGGTGCAGAGATACATGAGAACTGAGTATAGAGATGAGACTTCATACTTCCTGGTGGAATTTAGGTGTCTTCCTAAACTACAAGGCTTTTGGTTCCTTCTGCTGAGGAAATGGAAGCTGGCCCTATTACGGGACAATGCATGACTAAAGCAAGATTGAGATTTTAGATGGTTCTTTGATGTTTGAAAACTAAGGGGGCAATAACAAAACCATCCAACTATGTAAAAATGGGGAGCTTGAGGGCGACTAAAGCCCAAGTGAAAACAAATGGAAAACAGTGTCTGGAGACAGGAGCTATTCTCTGTCCATGGCTTGCTTGACTTCCTTGTATTGCCAGACCTCTTCCAGTCCTCAGGAGAGACCTAATATGATTAGATCTGAGCATCTTCTGCTTCACAAAACATGCTTACTGCAAGACACTTGTTTCCAGTTGGGATTTTTTTTTTTGTGTTGTAGTTTTCAGACTGCCTTGGAATATTTTATATAACATCAGCCACTTTGCAGATTTGTGTATTGTACTGTAATTACTTAAATAGGGGATTTTGTATGCTACAGCCAGTGATTCATGAACTGCAGGGTATCTGCAAAAACAGACTTTCATTGGGATTATGGGATGTAAAATGCCTGAAGGTTTTTGCTTTTGATAGCGGACCTGCCATTGCATCCACACAGGGTTTGTCTAATAAATTGTATTAGTGCTTTCCAGCATCCTGATAACTTCCCTCCCCCAACTCCTTGCTATTCTGAAGTGTTTTGAAAGAAAACTGGTTCTCTGTGAATTATTGCTGTAGCAATCATTAAAGCCTATGTTTGGCATGCTTGTTGTTGACCATGCAGTATAACAGAGAAGAAAGTTGAAAAGGTTCTTCCGGAAGGACTTAATATTTGCAATTATGTGATTTCTAACTAGAAATAAGGGAGTTGTGGAGGGTGGGGGAAAATACAATAGTTAGGTGTTTTGAGGGGAGTATGAGGGGATGTAGTCAGTTGTCTTCCATCAGCTTAGGGTAATGCATCTAAACTCCCTATCTGCTTTTGAAATAGTCTCAATCACTGAAGAAAATGGAGCCTACTGTTTGCTTTAAGGCATTGTCTAACTCAACATGTCAAACTATTTCAGGCCCACGAGAAGGAGGAGGACATGCTGATGACGTGTTCATGCCTGTGTATCCAATCAACGTGTTGGACTAGGAATGTTTGCAGACACAGGTAAGTCTAAAACTTTTTCCTTCTGTGAGATCCAGCAGGAACTGTGCAAGAGGAATCATAAATATATGATAGTGGCTTGCTGCCTTTAAAAAAAAGCCTAATTTATCCAGGAGATAGCAGGTTTCTGGTACAATTTCCTTGCTGACTGTTCTGTTAGCCCATTTCTAAATGTCTGCAAGTTTTGTGCCGTAAAAACAGAAACAGAGTCGTTTTGTAGTTGCTTGTGAGTTTTAATTATAGTAGGCTATTTCAGACAGGCCAATGCTTGTTTTTACGTTGGGATCCACATGGCTGCATTTTCTTTCCAGGGGTTGGGAAAGATAATTTTCTTAGTCATGCTTCTCTCAGATCTAGAGCTGTGCAGATAAAAGCAAAACCAAAAAAACCCTTACTCCTACTAACTCCCTTCCTTCTGAAGTCATCACAGCTCAGGTAAGGAAGCTCAGTAGATAGCAAGTGCAAGTCAGGGTAAGTAAAATTACAGTGTATGTTTGATTTCCGTGAGATTCTTCACTGACTTTTATTCCCATGGATAAGGGTCATGTCAGCCATTAGCAGCACAAAAATCCAAGGCCTCCCCATCTCCACCCTTGTTTGCTTTTGGCTGTGCCTAGTTTCGAGCTGCCTAGTGTGCAGCACGTTGCTTGCTATTTTAAAAACCCACTAGAAGTATGAGGGCAGCAAGCAGTGTATAGCTGTGTATATGCTGTGTGTATACAGACAGAGCTGTACGTTCTTGGCTGAGGTCCTCTGTTGAACTGAGGTTCTGTGGGGTTAGATGCTTTGTAATGCTTTGGGTTTGTTTTTAAAGCCCTGCGTGCTTTGGCTCTTGCTATTCTCGGCTCTGTTTTGCAGTGCTCAGCCATGCAAAGTGATGCTCCCAAACAGGGCATTGGAGCAGACTCAGCCCAGCAAAGCTGCAGGTAGAGCAGAACTCGTTGCCACTGTTTTCCATATGTTCCTCTCTATGGGGGCCTGACTGGACCTCGACCTGAGGAGGAAGCAGGACAGAAACTTAACGGAGAAGCGAGTCCTGCCCCCAGGTATATGAAGCAGCCAAACTCTATCATTCTCGTTATCTCTGTTTTTAGCATGTTTCTGTCCTGGGGGTGGTGTGTGTGTACTAGAGGCAGCACTTTCAGCCCTCACCCTGCCTAAGTCCACAAAAACATCTCCTAGTGCTCAGCCGTAATTTGCAGCCCTTCAAAAGAACCTTCTCCTATTTACTCTTCTTTTTATTTTTTCTTTCTTTTAGTTTTAAGCTAGTTCACATTGATTAATCATTTTAGAAATGTTTAGGGCTGGGATTGTGAAACCTTTGCTGGCAAGAATTTTTCCCCTGGAGTCAAGGAGACTACTCATTAGCATGACTACTTGCCAGCGTGAGGGAGGGATTCACAATCTGGACGTTTGTAGTTTTAAAAATATGTATCTATTTAGCTGATTTGAGCAGCTGAACAGGGGCTGGTTATGGAAATCAGACTAACAGGCTGTCACACTCGGGTGTTTTACTTCAGAGTGCATCCATGGTGAAATAATGCATTTTTACGTAACACACACATTTAAACAGCGTTTCAGTTGTCTGATTAGTGCCTTCAGTCTTACTTACAGGTGTGATACGCTTTCAGCACAAACCAAACCAAACCCTTTGCTGTTAAATCCCCTCTGAGCTTACGCACAGTGTAAAGATGCACGTGGGTCAGTACTGGCAGGAAAGCCACGATGGGCCAATTGTGCACATCTCTCGGAAGGGGCACCTGGTTTTGAGCCCCCTGGGTGGAAGGGGTAGAGGGTGAGGAGATGGGTAAGGTGGTGTCTGCAGGACGTGAAGGTGGCACGGCTGCGCCTCTTGTTCCTGCTTGCAAGAAACAAAACTCTGAGGAAAGAAGTCTGGCTCTCTGACAGAAAACCCTGTGTTTTATATTACACCGGTTCCCTACAGTGAGTCAGTCACTCCCCTCCTGGTTGTTTTTTTTTATTATTATTTTTTTTTCCCGAGGACAAGTGAAGCAGTTCTGCCTCTGCTCTGCATGGCTAACAGCAGCAGTGACCTTCAGGCTTGCCGCTTAAAAGCGGTGTGGGATCATCCCAGTGAAAATTCAAAACAATGGTATCTTTGCCTTGCCCCCCACATCCTCTGCCCCCCTCCACTGGGTGGGCTCCTCTGTGGGTGGCAGAGCCATCCAGCCTGGGTGCTGGGCTGCTGGAGCACAAGGAGTTCCCTCTTCTGTCTGCATCTCCCTCCACCTTGCACAGAGCTGACAGGGGGATTTTTCACCTCCTCACTTTCCTTTTTCCTCTTTGATTAACTTTGGACCAGATGGCCAGTCCCCAATCTCTCAGCATGCATTTGACTGACAGGAGCCTTTGATAAACCTCATAAGAATGAAGTCATCTTCAGGTCACCTCCTCTGCCTGGCCTTTAGCATCCTGCACATACCACCATTATCTGCTGAATAGGAGACAAAGGAAATTAGCTCCAATTCCCTATCATCCCCATTATTTCCACACTGATTTAAACAATGAGGCAATGAGATGCCCTTCACTTTCCTTAGAAAGGTACAAATGTCAGCTGTTAAGAAATGCAAACAAGAGGGTTCCCATGTTAATGGATGGGCTTCTTTGTAAAGCCATGAAGTGGTAAAGTGGATTTATTCACCGTCTGCCTGGAAAATGCTTAACACACTTCTAAACAAATTCTTTAACCACTTTTATTTTATACACAGTGCAGAGTGCTTGAGAAGCCTAATTGTTTTGGTCTGGATATAGATAATGAGGTGATATACCACTCTGTTGTTTTTCCCATATGCAGTTATCTGAGCTTCGTTTGAGGCAGTCCTGAACTGAAAGCTTGGAATTCAAATTCCATGGTATACAAAAAGGTTTAGCTGTGTATTATGAATCCAAGTACTGAGATGTAGGAAACTACCTCCAGTTTCCAGTGAGGAAAGAAATTTGGATACCGTGGACAGAGGACACGAGAGTGTGGATCAGAACAGAATCTCTCCAGAGATTTTTAAGTAGTTACCTCACATCCACTTGGCTATTAACCTTTTATCTGAGAAAAGCAATAATACACCATAAGAAGTGTTTCTCCAGGGGTATTTTAAGGCAGGCATGCTAGAAAATATCTTTAAAAATATTTATTTTGATAAGATTTCTTTCCCAAGATCGTGGTCTTCCACTTGATTTGACTTGACTGGCAGTTAATTCTGTTTTTTTGGCAACTGAAAGTATCTGAATGTTTGGGCACTTGCATAAAACCATTCTCCAGATCACTGGCACACCCACATACATTTCAGGAGATCAAAACAGCAATGATCTCCAAATAAACTCTTAGGAAAACTGGTCTGTAAACTGTGCTTTACGTTAAAATATAACTTTGCTTTTCTTCTTTGCTTAGTAGTCTCTCCCTACTATAGCAGTCAGGATCACTACGGAGTCATCTCCTGACGTACAGTTGAAAAGCACCACACAAGAATGTGTCTGTTTATTCCACTGAGCAAGGATCATGCTGAGAGGTAGAAACTGTGAGCTGTATTCACGTTGCCTGCTATGGAACATGGGAGCAATGACAGCGCGTCAGGTCAAGAGACTGGTGAGCAATTCTGACCCCCTGTTATGCCACGTTGCTAAACCTCGGCTTCCTGTGCAGCCAGTGGGGGGAAAAAAGTCATCTTGGTGCCCAAGTTAGACACGTAGAGAAGTCAGTCCTGCCTGCTTGGTGCATTGTGACTGCTGCTCACAAAAGGTGGGAGTCTGAATCCCTCCTTGCCTATTGATCTGAGATGCAGTTGCAGCAGGGGTTTCTGAATTAGGCTCTTAACACTGGGCAGCCTGAACGTGGCACTGAAAGTGGTGGTCTGTGAAGGCCCTTCTGTTGTTTTAGAGTCCTAGGTAGTGTTTGCCACATACCTTTAGCCGCTGATAAAGGCTGGTCTTTTTCTTTACAGTGTTATCACAGATACTTGCACTTCACCAGTGGCAGAGAGAATTCTGACGGTGATCTAGGCTGACCTATGCTTCTGGGCACTTCTAGACTCCACCATGAACTTTGTGTCTAGAGATGGTGGCAGAACTGGAGCATAAGAGGACACCTACATTTTAAATAAAGACCCCGGCCCTATGAATTCAAATATACTCTTGCTCTGCTGGAGGAGGAGGTTAATGTGGAAGTCAGGTAGCACCTTTCTTTTTTTGCATTGGGAGAGTCTTTTTTATGGCTTCCCTTTCTAATATGAGAAGATCCATATTGTAGCACTGCAGTAAAGGATTCCCATTCAAAACTGGGCATATAAACTTGACAGAAGTCTGCTATTTGAGAGACAACTTGAGACAAGTAAGTTAAGCCTAATAAATGAAAGTATTCATTTTTCAACCATTCCTGCAAAAATCAAAAGAAACGTTTTGCTGCTTTCGTCTTTCCAGCTGAAAAGTGTCCAGCGTGGCCTGCACCAGTAGAGGACCCCAACCACTTCGCAATTATATCTTGTTCTTCTTTCTTCTATATTGCATCTTATCATGGTGAATCTTCAATCACCACAATTTTGTTGGTGCTGACACTCAAAAGATGGTCTTCTGACAGCTCTGGAGAACCTGTAATTCATCTTACTTTTTGAACTATTTGACTACCTAACACAAAAGGCCAGATCCTTGCTTCCATTTATCAAGTATCCTCTTTTCTATCCTGGTGTTTCTGTCTTGATAATGACTGACTTTGTCACCAAGCTGCCTTTTTTCTGACTTCCTTGGCATCCAGCCGATGAACTGACTGAAGGTGGTCCCTAGGCTTAGTAGCCAGAACGTGGTCTAGGTTTGGAATTTACAGGAACAGAAGGCTTCTGCCGCTATGATCAGGGTAGTATTTTTAAGACATCTGAAGGCACCTTTGCACTGGGATGCTCAACACATTTCCATGCATCCTGCTGCATGCTTTCTGATCAAAATCTGGAGGAGGAATTGACCTTCTGGCAATGGTTATGAGTTTGGCAGCCACAAAGCTTCTTTTAAAGACCCTGCTGTGTCAGGGTACAGATCAAGGTGCACAAACATTCCCCTGAAGAGCTTATTTTCCTTAGATAGGGAAGACTGAGTTGTATGGAGCTAACTTGTGGCAGGGATCAAAAGCTGTCTGCAGTGCTAGGTATTTTTTTAAGCACAATTCTCTCCCACAATTTTTTTTTTCATATACAGCCTCTAACTACTTGAGGTCTCTGCACATAAATGTACACACCAAAAAGATGGACAGATATACTGGCACCAACACAGCTTGGCTGAGGTCACTCTAGGTACTCAAGTCAGTCTGAAGAAGCAAGAACATGGCAAAAACTCTAATATCAAGGTTTGGATTATTTTTTTTAAGCAGAAGTATCAGCTATCTGCAATTCAAAGCGAGAGGTTGAGGGTGGGGGGCTTATGCTTCCCATTTTGCTTTTAAGAAGGTCACAGTGAAAGCTTGTGATTGAATATTTTGCATGGAACTGCCTATGACAAAGACAAAGACGAAGGGTTTGTCAGAGTACTATGAAAAGAGAGTGAGAGAAAGAGAGAGAAAGATCAGTGTTAGATTTTTAAGGTATATTTGAAAGAATGAAATAAAAAAATGCTTTCAAATCCTCAGGGACTTTCCAATTTATCAAGAAAGACACATTCTTCCTAATGAAAGGTTACTGACCTTCATGAATGTGACAGTTCAATTACAGCCCATTCATATGCAGAGCAGCCGTTGATAAAGGATTTAGGAAATGTGACTAGCATAGCAAAAAAAAAAAGAGGGGGGGAATGTCTAGAAAATTATTTTTTGTTGTGGAGCAAGAAATATAAATAAGATTCAGTCAGGTAGTAGAACCTTTTCTTCTCTGGCCCAGCAACCCATTAGATTTGCTTCAGTGAATACATTGACTTTTCCCTCTTTTTTTCCTACTAATATTTCTGTCTTTTTAATCCTCTGAACTACTAAACCTAACAAATCATAAAGCCCTTGGGGTGCTGAGATGCAGGGTTTCAAACATTTTTTCCCTCTGACTGGCAGAGAAAGCTGGAATGTGTCCTAATGTTATTTTAAGTGCTTGACTAGTATTTAAACTCTTAAATGGATGGAAAGTTAAAGCAGCAGCAAATGCACATGCACATACATGTACCCCCCCTTCCTTTTCCTTCCACCTTCTACTCCCCCTTCTTCCCCCCACACACTGAGCTTGGCCTCTCCAAGGCTGTTAATAGCCAAAGCAGATATTGGCTAGACTCTCTGGAGCCAGCCTTCAGCCAATGGAGGGTGACACCTGTGAGCTGATGTTTGTTGAACTCCTCCAGGTGTAGGAAAGATGCTTAAATTGACATAAGGCAGGAGCTGTAAAAACAGGCAAGCGTGTCACTCATACGTACAGCTCCCTGGAAGGTCCCAAGGCCAAGTTGTTGGGAAACAACTAGAAAGAAAGAAAAGACATTTCACTTGCTTTGAAATAATTCCAGATTGTCTGTTTGTCTATCTGTGCGCACACGCACGCTGATGGATCTGGGCCTATTCACGCTGTGTGCACATGAAGTGTGCATAGAAAATAACATGATGCATATGTGTCCCTACATACACACGTACAAACCTGCCGTGTATTTTAAGGTGATAGCAGCCTGAGCAGTTGTGGAGTTAGATGAGGACAATCCTTTGCTTAGCGTAAGCTCTCACAGGTGGTCCCAGATGGAGCAGCTGCGGTGGAAGCTTAGTGCTCACCTATATTTATGTTAGGTCATGATTATATGGAAGGTGTTGTCTTCCACAGGGCAGCAAACACATTCTTGACTTTAAGCAAGTGCTCAAATCCAAGTGCAGTCAGATGGGTGTGAAGAAGTGCTAAAACTGTCTGCAGAAGTCAGAGCCAAAAGACATTTCCTTGACCTCCACTCGGTATCTGTGAAATGGCATGCATGTTTCTGAGAAATGAGAAGCTGGGTTAATTGGTGCTACCTCCGCCCAGATACAGGGCTGAAATGTTCCACACCATCCAGGCTAGGAAGAACTGCAGGAATTGAGGCTCTGAGACCTCTGTTCTTACTAGTGGAACAACTGCAGGGAGAAAAGGCCAGTGCAGAATGTTTTCTGCTTCTATTAGGGCTGATTATGGTTTCTGGGAAACCAGAACCACTCTCATTACTTCAAGCTGCTGCACTAGATGTCTGTCTTCCCTGTCTAGTACCTTCTCTGAGTAAATTTCAAGACCTATCCCTACTGGGTATTTTGAGCACCTTGCTTACTGGCTGCTGAAATTTGTATACATTCTCGGGACAGTCCTGAGGAGCCTGTTCTTGAGGTCATGAGGTTTTTCATCAGTAATCACCCATTGGTACGTACTGCTTTGCAGACTGTGTTGGCTCCTTTGGGTTTAGGTGATCATTGTAGAGGAAAGAACACTTCCTTGCCCTTAGTCTAATTTTAGATCAAGGGCTGGCATGGAATCGGTTTTGGCAGCATCGAGTGATAATGTCTCATAGTGATGTATACAAATAAAGTAATCAATCTGTCTTTATTGGTTCTGTCAGATGACAGGTACTGAATTATGGAAATCATGGTAGAAATTACTGGGTTCCCTTTGGAATGGTCACATTCTCATTTAGCTTTTAAGCAAAAGTTCATCTGATCAAAGGGCTTTTTAAGGCAGAATGCTTTGTTCTCCCTTTTGTTCAGCACATACCTGAGACTTTCAGGAGGGTGTTAGGTGGCCCCAAGAGAAATGAATCCACTACATTCCCACAAGATCTGTTTTGAAGAAATCTGTTGAGGCAGTGCAGCAAGCAACCCAGAGTCTGCTTTGGACGCCCTGAAATTTTTTATATGCTTCTTGCTTTTCCTGGTAATATGCTGCCCACACTAGAATATGCTGCCCAGTACTAGAAGCTCTGGGCAGGCTCTAACAGGCAGATGACCATCTCCCTTGTCATAGCTTTTAGCTGTCTCATAGTGTGACAAGATTAGAATCAAGGCCCTTTGAGCACTGGAGAAGAGCTTCCTGGTAGCATGCTCACCACTTGCTTTTAATGTTGAAAAGAAAAACAAGATAAAGGGATTGAAAATGTTGACATTTTTAAGTCCAGAAAACCTTTTTGGAGTCTGTCTGTGCAGTTAGATTGATTGTAGGTAGGATCCCAATCCAGCATTATTTTATCTGAACCAAGGACTGAATCAATTATAGTTAACATGGAGAGCATACAAGAACCAATCCAAGTACATTCTATAAAATTCCCTATGTCATTCCTCAAATATTTTTTCTGCAACCTGCTGTAGTCTATTTGGGCTATGATATGATATAAAGGGTTTACTGGAATTCATCTGGGATAACACTTCAGCAATGTTTTGTCTTTGTCTCTTCTAGATAATGCACGCCATCTAGGTTTTTTTTTTTTTTTTTTCCCTGTAAGATCCACAAAACAAGACTATAAAACATTTGGTACAGAAAATCTTTACTGTCTTTTGAAATTCTGCTTACTTTTCACCACTAGTAAAATGTATTTATGGACAATTTGATCAACTCTAATTTTTAGATAGCTTCATTTTCATGACAGGCTTTAATAGTCAAATTCAATTAGAAGCCGTCTTCACTGAATGCAAAATAATAATAAGAATTATCGGTACGAGCATCATGAGAACGTTTCAGATCGCATTTGCTTTGGTTAAAAACACAGCCTTTGCTTTCTGCTTGCGTTTAATTGGCAGGGTTCCTCTAAAGTTTACTCTTGGCCCTGAGACTTGAGAGTGCAGTCAGGCATGCGGCGGAGAGCAGCCCTAATAGGCAGGCTGCATAACCCCACCAGCTAAAGCTCACGGGCTACGCGGGGGCTTGTTCACCAGGGGAAAACCACAGTCCGCTGCCGCTCAAGCTAGCATGAACTCCACACGCTGCATGCCTTGCTGACTGATTAAAAATGTAGTCATCCTTAAAGGCAAATCACCTAAGGACTTGCAATAAGTCACAAAATACAAAGATGGTTTTTTATGCGGCGCGCTTTTACGTAACAGACTCTTTCAGGACGAGGACTTTGTTTGCAGTCAGCGCGAGTTGGTTGGTGAGTCCTGTTAGCTTGCTGGTTGAGGCAGGTTCTCCTGAATCAGTTCATGTGGAAACCAAACTGCACCTGAGCAAACACTGGAAGGTGGGGGAAGGAATTGCTTTCAGGCCGCAGCCACAAAAGTTAGAGTGAGTTATGTGTGTTCCAGTAGGGAAAACTTTTTCTCATTGTTTGATAAGATATGGCAGGAATTAATTTTAGTGGAGCTAGTAAACGTGAATTATTGTATGGCTGGCTCCCTTTAGCTGGATTTAGAGGTGTATCTGGAGGAAAAATATTAATTGGACTCTGTCTCTCAGTTGCTCCCATGTCGAGTCAACTGGTATGAGATGGCATACAGGAAGGCATTTGCATACATATTCTCTAGATACCAAAAAGAGTAAGCAAAGAGACGTATGTGACAGTCCACGTGCTTCTCACCGTAGGCTTAATGGTTTGCAGCTGCATTTTCGGCTCAGCCTGGGGAGCATCAGGAACAGAAGAACAGACCAGTGAGCAACAGCATGTTGTGACCAGCCCAGCAAAATGGCCTCTGAAAGAGTACTCATTCCATTGATGGTCATTCACTGGATTAAACTGTTGACAGATTTCCTTGTGTGAAAGAAAAAAAAAAAGTTCCTTTTCCAAGCAGATGTGATGCACTACCAGTGTGTGCTAGCAGTCCTCTTTTCACTTTAGGCAGAAGATTTTAATATGGGCATAAATTGTTTCAGGTGCTGCTAATTAAACTATGGAGAAGAAGATAAAGGCACAGCAAGTTGTCTGTCTTACTATTATCTGTCTGGCCTAGCATATATTGTACATGTTAGGGTAGAGACCACTCTGTCTAGTGTCTCACAACCTTTTGATAGTAAGAACTGGATCCAGACCGGCAATGTTGGCCCATATCCAGAAAATGTTACAACTATATGTGTATATATCAAACCTGAAGTATTTAAACAGACCCCAACTCTGGCGTATCAAAGTGTCTAGAAAACATGTTTCTTCAAAAGAGCCTTTTCTACTTTGAAAGAAGCAAGAAAAATAGTAACAGGCAAGATATATTACAAAATCTGGGCCTCAGTCCAGGAAAAGCACAAGTTTCCAAGATCCTCACATTTTTACATTATGGCCTATATTGAGGTCAAACATTTTTAAGGTGCAGGTTTTTCTTCTGGGTACTTGAAGAGGAAACAATGTGGGCTCGTTTCCGTTTTGTTTCTTTATGGTGCGTAAAGGAATCCGGTGATATTTGTTTTTTAAAAGGTTGCGGCTTCTTTTTTATTGCTAGGTTCTATTCTTGTCTTGTCTTCTGGTTTGCAGTGAGTCTTGCTGAAGCTCTTAGGGCTGAGAATTGTGGATCCATCCTTGAAGAGGAAGGATACTGAAACTTTAACAGACTTTCTCCAATATGCTTTTTAGCAATCAAAGAAAGCCCATGAAAGCTTGAAACTTCTGAGCCTTTGTTCATTTAAAAGAGGTTTTACTTTCATTGTATCTCATAACCCTACTGGTTTTCCAGTCCTCCAGAGTCTCACTATAGCAATGAGATAAATAAAGCATGAATTGCTGTTGTCTGAAAAGAAGGCACTGGGAAAAATATTTCAAAAATATTAATAAAGGGAAAAAAGCTGAAAAAATATCCTATGCTTTTGTATATGATAGGGATGGCCCTTAAAGATTTTTGTAGGGTAATGAAAAATGCTATCAGTGGGTTCAGCAGCTCATCTCTTCTGACCACAGTGAGGGAGGGTGTAGCCAGGGGATTGCCCCTCTCTAAGTACCATCCCCTTAGAGAGCAAACTGGCATTGGCACGGGTCGGTATCCAAGGCTGCTTTCTGATCCCTCTCTTGGGTTCCCTTGAGGGCAGTGCTGGGGTGACTCCACATCCAGACTGTGTTCAGCCTGCTAGGGCAGTTGGTCCTGCTCTACTGGTTCATACTGGGTAAGAGGTATAGGAGGTATATTATGAATTACTGTTTGCCCTTGGCCTTGCTCTGTAACACTGATGAAAATCCTTTCCACTTGTCCCCCTGCCTGCCACAATTAAACCCATGCACCCATTCTTTTTAATGCTGCATGTGGATACATGCAAATGTCTTTACTAAGATTCCTTGTTTGGGTTTATCTTACTTTCTAGTTGCCTTTCAATGCAAAGGACCACGAGAGATTTCATACTGGGGCACGTACTGACCATTCGGCAGTGCTACTAAGAAAAGACAGGTAAGATATGATGGAGACGCAGCTCTTTCTAGCAAATCAGCTGTGAAGTATAACCCTCATGCTACTTTCATGTTTTTCATGAATCACTGACAAAGTCGGTATTAGTCTTATGAAAGAAGGTAACAGTTTCAAGTGGTTGCTCTATTACACGTTAGTAACGTGTATGTCCATTGCACAGGCTTTGTCTGCTCACAGATAATGTTTGAGTACTTGCATGTATTGACATTCTGACAGATGGAGCCCACATTAGACCTACCATGCATGTGCTGTGCAGATGCCTGCATGTCCATCCTGAGCTGGTCTCTCTGTGGGTTGGCTGTTGGCTCAGTTGGCCTGACGTGGCATGGGAAGTGCTAGGCTGTGCTCCTTGGGGTGTTCAGCATAGCTGGACATCTGTGGCCTTGTGAGAAGCTCTTGTTTGGACCTGTCTGTGGGGCAGCCAGCAAGCCTAGGCAAATGTCCCAGTGCTTCTTTTTGATCAGATTTATGGACAGATAAAAGAGGACATGTTTGGTGAAACTGGACCCTAGAGTGGCCTTAGTAATCTGTCAGTTCTTGGCCTCGTGTCTGCCAGCTTAATTCACGATTTAGGGCGTCTTCTCCTATGCAGTTCTGGAGTGCCAGAGAAGTGTCTGCCTTTGCCCCATGCATCTCCTCTCCTGCAAGGAAGGCCAACAGAAGGGGCAAAGCTAATAGAAAATGGGTTGTCTTATAATCCCCAGTGACTGGAGTAGCCCTGCAACCTTGATAAAGACACCATAATTTATGGTGAAAGCTGAAGTGATGCAGGAGAGTCAGTCTTTATATTTCAGTTCTGGGCACTTTCCAGGGTAAACTGTGCATTTCCACAGAGACCTTGTCATTTCCATGTTGTTTTCTGGCCTGTTCTGGAATTAAGTGGAAGCCACTAATCTCAGTGTCTCATACTGAAAACCCTGGAAAGTCCATGCCTTCTGCTTCTGCCTCCTATAAAAGCTTTCTTCATATACAATGAAAGATAAGGGCTTTATTTTTTCTGCTAGAGAATGTGTGGGTAGGAAAACATCCAATCTGTCAAGCTTTTCATGACTAATAAATATTAACTGCTTCAAGTCTTATAATTATCTCAATTTTTTGAAATCTGTGGCCAACTACTTAAATATTTAACCATCTGCCAAAAAGCACTCTTGGAGGTTTATTCTACAACATACAGGCAGTGTTGTTGAAAATGGAAACTTTTAATATAGCGTCTAGATGAATATGGCATTGATTTTTTTAAGTTGATAAAGTGCGCTAAATTTTGTCAGGGTCTCCACATAATGATACCCCCAGTCTCCTCAAAACATTCCTCCATTTGAACATGCCTGAAGATCAAATCAGCACAGAAAGGTTGAAAAACTCGCTGTGTTAGGATATTGAACAGTTAGTTAACCCGTGTTGAACACAATGGGGATAGCCACAGGATGTGCCCATTGCCCCTTCTGTGTGGTGCAATAACTAAACACAGTTGGATGCATGCAGAACAAGAATAATGATACTCATTTTCAATTCAAGCTTAGCAAAGCAGATGTATACCAGCTGGGCTCCCAACTCCTGGTCTTCTCACTTTCACTTTCTTTTGCATTCTTTGCTTCTCTTGATCTGGCAACGTCTGTAAGACTGATGCCTTGCGGGGAAAAAAGGGAGAGAGAGAGAGTGACTTTGAAATCCCAGGCAGCAAACAGGAACAATCCAGACAGCAGGTGATATTTCAAAGCTTCAGGTCAAGATGAGTCATCAAACCCTGAGGCCTTATATCCCTTCAGATCCCCAGAAGTCTTCTGAATTCCAGAAGCTTACTGACCTCTTTAAAGGTAATAATGAATAATCAATACTATATTTGATCCCTTGCATGAAGGTATTACAACAAATGACACTAGATCTTTTGAAAGGAAGAATAGCATTTTGATCTTACATTGTAAAATTGCCATGCTTAAGAATACCTGCTGGCTCATATGCTTAATTATGTAATGACGTCCAGCTGGACTACAAAGGACTCTTCCAGAAAGCCAGGCTCCTCTGAGAATAAAGTGTCTGATAAGAAATGTTTAGACTCTGAGATCCTCTGACACAAAATGATGTTTCTGAGGAGGATCATTTTTATGGTGTTCTGCTTAGGACAGAGCAACTAAAACAAGCCCATTCTCAATACAAAAGACACTGATTTTTTGGGGAGACGTAGCAGACTTCAGGGGCAGTTTCACCAAGAGATGAAGAAAATAACATTCAGGCTATAGAAGTGACCTATGTAACGTCAAAATTACTTCCCCCCTTTTCCCTTGTTCCTCCTTTCCCACCAATTACACCATCCCTCCATTGTTATGTTCGAATTGTCTTGTGAGACACAAAGGGTGAGTGACATGAGCTTGAGCTGTCCCCTTGCTAGTCAGGGAAAGTAAAAATGTCTTTCAGGTATGGAATAAACTGTGTTGTGTTACAGATGTCTGAGCGCACATGGACTTAGGAAACTGTATTTGCTATCCAGCCAAGGCAAGGAGTCCTCCTGAATTCAGGAAGAAGACCTGGAGAGGTCACCACCTCCTTTCAAGATGTTGGGATAGTATTTAATTTCCCCCCCCCTTTTTTTTTTCTTTTTGGTGAAAGCTCTGAAATGCTCATTTTATAACTTAGGATCCTGGGGTGCCTGCCACATTGGCAAATGTTTCAATCTGAATTACATGTGGGACTTGCGTGTCTTTCTTGTCTTCTGGGTTGGGATATATACGTCTTTATTGGTTTATATAACAGTTGTCTCTTGTCTATAAGGAAGTGAAACATACTGTTTCTTGAGCTTGAGACTGTATCTCCACTAACAGTGCACTAAGGGCGTACTACAACACAATGTCTCTAGTATCGATCCTGACAGGGACGTCACACTATCCCTGTCAGTAGCAAAGTCCATTAGTGGAGCTCTGACTCTGGTTGTGTGTTGTGTTAATGGCTGAAAGCTCTTCATTCTGCTTTGCTTCCCATCATTTTTGGCTTAGAACAAGGATTGAATGATGCTTCGCAAGCCACAACCTCACAGGTTCTGCAGATGAAGAGCCTTGCTTTCATTGTCTTTAATGTGACTAACCATTCTGTGCTCTGCTTATGAGGTACAGCAATTACTTGCAGGTGATTGTCTTTATTTTCTATTTGTTGTGCTGGGTACTGACTAGGTAAAAATGAGAATGTATTGTTATGATTCTTGTAGACATTCCTAAATTCAAATAACAGAGTATTTTAAGATGATCAGAGACTGACTGTTTTCTTAAGTCTTAGGGATGGAAAGGCTGACACCAACTCTGATGGAGTTCTGTTAAATCAGGTTTCAAGCATGCTCTGCTCTTCCAGTCCTACCCCTCCCTTGAGTGAAGTTTGCATCCATATTGCTATTAGAAACAAGTATGTATGTATGGAGGTATTACATGATCAGAAACTATATCACAGGAACAAGTCCTAATTTTGGACCAAAGCTCCTTGGAGTTGGTGGGGATGTGTACAATGACTTCACTGAGTTGCCATTCAGGCACTGTTAGCTTGAACCTATTTGTCCTTTTCAACCCCTGTTCAAAGACAGCTATTGCTATTCTTCAGTGACTGTGCTGTAAACTAAGCTTTACTTTAGCCTTGTTCTTTTCAGTCACTTGATTCCAAAGTTATTCTTTGCCTCGGTACAAACTAGTCAGATCATTTTCTGTGAGTATCCCAGTCCAATGGGATCTTCCAAAAGATTATAAGATTATCTACCTGAAGGACAGTGTGCAAGAAGAAAACATCCTAATCATAGAAACAGAATTAAGACAGAAGAAGGAGGAAATGTGGAAGATATCTAATATCTAAGCCGTAATACTTCCTAATCAAGTGTTAGTTTTCTCCTGTTTCTGAGTATGTTAATTTTTTCTTGCTTTTCAGTAGATTTTCCTATTCACTGTTGGGATTTGTGTATGTTTATGTATATATATGTATGCATGTATTTGTGTGTGTATATACACGTGTCTAGGTATATATAGTGACAGCAGACAGTTTGCTTTAATGTATATTTATAGTAGTTTTTGAGAGCTGAAATGATAAAAGGAGGGAAATGAATATATAAAGGAACAGAGTTTTTAATGGTTCTATAAGGCAACAAAAAAGGAGTTTGTATTGTCTTTCTATTTCATAGAAAAGTCCATGACTGTGCATCTAATAACCTCATGAAAGTTGGGACACCAAAGTGGTGGAATGCATTGACAATGAACACAGCCCTCTTTCGACTGGTGATGGATTTTCTGTAGGTGGTATCAGTAGGCACAGCAGAAATGAGATGCAGTGTATTCCTTCCCTGGAAGACAGCTGCGGCTTCTGACTTCTGTGCCTGGAATTTTTGACTCTCTTTTGCTTGCTTTGGTAGTCTACTGATGCTATCAACTTCTCAAGAGCTTTTGTTTAGGTTTTTTTTCCCCCCTGGCTCTACATTTTCCCTCCCCCTCCCCAAGGCCCACTGTTTCCTTTCATGCATTGGATGAATGTAAATGAGATTTTCTGACTGCCAAGAGCAAACCTACAAATAACCATAAGCAAAGCAAAAGTTCATTTAAAATGTTAAACAAAAGCTCTGGTCTAACCCTAGCTCAGTCATGCCCCCTGGGGTTGTCAGGTTAGTAGCAGCGTGCTAGTTTTCCTGCATGTGGCAATCACAGTGACAGCAGTCTGGTACAGAAACATCCAGAAAGGTTTAAATTACTTGAAATGCTGGTAGCAGTCAAGTTATGGCAACGCCATACTCGGCACATGTTAATTAGCCATACCTTTTCATGCAGGTTTGCTGAGCTCTTGTTGACGTAACTACTGTTGGATCACAAATGGTTTTTTAGTCTAGGTTGGAGTATGTACTTCACAGCAGCCACCATATGACTGCAATTTAGACATAACTTCAAGTGCCATCAGCAGGCTTGCATTGAAAGGGTCTCACTGTTCTTCCGTCTCCCAGGGGAGATCAATGAAAAGGAGGCAAGGTCACATCTTGGCCTGTGACCAGGGAGGATGTACGCTGCAGTCCTCTTCAGGCAAGCTTGCTCATGAAGCCTGTTTAGAACCTCTCTAAGTACAGATTCAAGGACTCAGTTATGATTAAGCCCCTCATCTTCTTTCTATTAAAGGACTTCCACTGACTCAGCGGGCAGCTGGAAGAGTGAAAAGCCAGAGTCTCCAAGCAAATAGTACTTTTCCATGGATGATACCTTTGATTTCAATATTTACATCCTAGATCACTGTTCAACCATTTGAAGGGTCTGACCCAGATGGCTCTACCTGGCTTGAAGGACTCTTTCCTGAGGTATAAGCTTTCCTTTCTCTGTGAATAACTGTCAATGAACATATCAGGCTTTTCTCCCACGTTGCCTTGTCATCTCTCTAAAATCCTGGTTTGGATTTTGCTAAAAAGATTAGAAAACAATGGACTGAAGACAAGATTTTCAGTAAATAAAAATGTGTTTTTTAAGAAAAAGGTTGAAAGAGTTAAAAAAGTAAAACAGAGTCCATTCCAAGCCTTTACATTTTGAAAACATTGATTAAATTAGTTTTCCACTGTTTTACCAGCACTACTTTCAAGCTTCCTTCCCACGCTGTTGTGCAAGTTACTTGCAGAGAACTCAGGGATACAAATCTTCTTTCTCTGACAAATGCTCATGCTGTGAAAGAAGAGGCATTCGGCTGCCCTGGATTGAGCAGGCTGTCAGATATCCCCAGAGAAGTTACCATGAAAAGAAGCTTCTTCAAAACTTTGTTTAAAGTGAGGGCTGTTAATCAAGGCCTTGGTGCTCTCATTAGAGAGGGAAGGAACCATTTAAAGTCAGGAAGCTGCAGTCTATGAAAGTCATGAAATTGAAATGAACGCATCTTTTGCCAGCTGGTTTCACACCCCCAGTTGGCAATCCACAAAGGTTTAGAGGGGGAATTAAATCCATTTTTCAGCAGAAATAACTATTTTTGTGATTATCTTATAGATTCCATGAGCTACACTTCGATCCTATAAAGGCATGCAGGCAGCTGCATGAGAGGTGGAAAGAGAGAGAATGATTGAGATGAAATCACCACCAACAGCTCCTGCAGGCAGAAAGGCAGCATTGGATCCCAGCCACGACACTTCTGCAACCTGGTTTGAATGGGCCTGATGGGATGCCATAATGTAACCTACACTGAACAAGGTATGTGGAAAGCTGTCTGACGTGGGGCTCTATTTCAAAGAAAAAATACAGATTCCTTCCAGGCTTTAATTGCTTTTATTTTACTTGTTTTGCTCTTGGGGCTAAGATTGCCTTCAATAAAATGAGATTAAAAAAGCAGAGTGCAATAACACTCTAAACCAGAGTCAAGTGAGAAGAGCTTGGAGAAGAAAGGGTTTTTCTCGGTGTCAGTCTTTAAATCAGTTGAAAGGCCTGAATGAAAAGGGTGACTGAAGTCTTGCTGTATGGGGGTACAGTTAATTGCTTTTATTTTACTTGTTTTGCTCTTGGGGCTAAGATTGCCTTCAATAAAATGAGATTAAAAAAGCAGAGTGCAATAACACTCTAAACCAGAGTCAAGTGAGAAGAGCTTGGAGAAGAAAGGGTTTTTTCTCAGTGTCAGTCTTTAAATCAGCTGAAAGGCCTGAATGAAAAGGGTGACTGAAGTCTTGTTGTATGGGGGTACAGTTCTGTTCTTATCTGTGGGGTTTTTTCCCCAAAATCACTGGCCTTCTAAGTCCATTAAGTGTTATTAGGGTGGAAGCGATTTTGGTCAGGAGGTTACTGCCTTCCTTCAGAACTGATGACTCGGCTCCCACCTTTATCAGCTCGGGGCACAATCGTACCCTCCAAGCCCAAATGCTGCAACCGAGTTTCCAGCTGCAGAGCAAATCTGTTTTGTGTATCAAAGGTCAGGATCAAGTCCTCAGCTGTGAACTGCAGGAGTATAAATATTTTCTGGCAATCGGACTTCGGTCGTCTGGCGTGTCTTCCTAGCCAACAGTTGTGGTGCCTGCTGTTTCTGATAGCGATTTCCCCATCCCCTTTTGGATTACTGGAAATTCATCCCTGTGCAAAGAGCACATGTATCTCTTGAAGTCCCCATTTATGCCCCGTTGTGATTATTTAAGAAGTGCCTGGGAGCCTTGTAGGGACTCAGCCCTGGGATGAACTAAAGATTAGTTTCTATTTACTGCAAAGTACCAGAAAGCGTCACAGCCAAACATCCCTGGCAGGAAAGCAGAGAACAGCTCACTGAAGCACTCCAGCTACCTCGCCGCTTGGTGTGACTTGAGTGCTCAGAATGGCTCTGGCTGCACACATAGGTGGAAGGTCAGAATATTTCTGCTAGAGAAAAAGGAGAGAGAGAATGAAGAGAAGGAGAGAATGAATTAAGCGACATTCTTGAGCTCTCTTAAAAACTGCACTAATTTAGACAGCAAAAAGCGAGGAAGACTATCCATAAACTCTAGGCATCGGTTTAGGCATTACTAAATACTAGGGAAAAAATTTGTTTTTCTGTCGAGAAGATGTCAGTTCTTGAAGGCTTACTAGCAAGACTCCCTTGTACCACCCCATTCCTTAAAAGATCCCACCTGTGAATATTTGTTCTGTTGTGAAACAGAAATAAAAATGGGCACGTCATGGTTTTAGAGACTGGGTTTAGGGACTTTTTTTTTTTTCTTTACTCTGTCTGGAAGACTCTACTGATTTATCCAGCAAAAGTGAAGAGAAATATCCACAGTCTCTTCTTGTTGTTTTGAATACTATACAAAAACTGCAGATCAGTAGTACACAACCTTTTCAGAACCCATGTGTCATTCTGACAACTTTCCAGGACCAAGGGGGGCAAACTTGATCTGCATGCATATTAACATAAATTTACATAGGAATTGAATCAGAGATGAATGTGCGCAGTTGTTATTATTGTGTATTTACAATAAACTTCACTGTAAGTGTTGACAGCACTTCACAAAACAGAGAGGAAGACAAAACATTCTTTGAGAGTCAAAGAGTAAATGAAGCACCATTTTCCTGAAAATGGTTCCTCATGTCTTCCCAAAAATTTGCTATGGCCACAGGCATCAAGGAATGCAGCTTTGAGGCTGTCAGATGGCTACTGCATTTGCATGAATGGCAGAATAAATCTGATCTTCCACAGAGAGGAACGTGCTGTGGTCTGTGGTTGGAGGGCCTCTGATTATTGTCAGGGATGGAGATAAGGGTTCTGGAATTTCTGCACACTCTTCCAACATTGTATCTCAACACCTCCTTTTTCACAGATCTACGTGAGTTCCACCTCTCTGAGATCTGTACAGCAAGAGGAAAGGTTTCACTTGCCTTATGTTTCTGCCTACTTGCTGATTAACCTTAAGTTCACCCACAGGAACTGGCATTTATAAGTCAGAGGTGAGTTCTGAGCCTTTGCTGGAAGAGGGGTTGCAACACCGCTGCGGATTCGAGGGCAAGACAAGGAAAATTAGCCATCCACTGGTATGGGAAAGTCAGTAGTGCACAGTAGGGTTACAAGTACAACTCTTTCATGCTATTTCATTCCAGAAGAAAGGACCCCCTCTGAAAAGACCTTTAAATAGATGCGCTTTTGATGTGGAACAGAGGAAAAAAAAATATTCTAAGGCTGATTTTTTTTTTTTTTTCCAAAAATTAATCAGCAATGGGCATTGACATTTAATAAAATGGCCTGTAGCATCCCTGGCCATAGAAGATCCTGGGAAAAACTCCAAACTGCCAACACAATTGCTGGATAAGCCAGCCTAAGGGACCTGGAGGGTACTGCCAGAAGAAATATCCCCTTTAACTTTCAGCCACAGTGATGCTGTGCATTCATTACCAAAGAGGTGGAAGAACAGCACGATGTGCCCTGCATAAATTGTTCAATATACTTGTTTAGATCTTGGAGTTAACTCTTATTTAGACTATTATATTCAATGCCTTTTCTCTTAAGAAAGCACAGAATAATAAGGAAAAGGATGTACATGTCCAGCACAGGTGTCTCAGTACGGTGGTTTTGGGGGTCATGTTGTTCAGGATATGGAGGGAAATGAATGAAACCTTAAAACCATACACGTGTCAGTTGAAATAAATCTGTTTTAGACCCAGGGTTGAATGTGGCAGCTTAGGAAACATCTTGTTTGTAACTAAGTGAATCCCAGCAATGGTTTGAGGGTCAGATGTGGTGTAGTATAAATCAGAGTAAGTCCCTGCAACCTTTATGGGAAAAGTACCACTGTGGGTGTATGGTGTTGTTCAGAAGGTCTTTTAGCAGGTCTGACCTCTCTTAGGACCTTAGGAGTGAGAGTAAAGTGGCCATGAGTCAGGGCTCACAGTCCCAAGCGCTTTGCCATGGCAGCTTAACTCGTCACCCTGCATCAGCTACTGCTCATATGTGAGCTCTTAGCCTGTGGCAGTTTATCCTAATCTTTTTTGACTCTGAGTTATCACTGTGAGCCTCGCTCTGAAGAGGAGAGAGGAACAATGGCCTTTTTAGATACTTCTCCAGTGGGCCCAACCTCAGGCTGCAACTGCACCTACAGGAATAGGAGAGTGATTTGGTAGCACATGTCTCTTCATTGAGTTTTTCTCATTCAAAAGCTTGTCTTTTATACAGTGTGAGTCACTTTGCTATTGGCACTCTGTTGGTAGCACATGTCTCTTCATTGAGTTTTTGCGGGCAGTTTCATTCAAAAGCTTGTCTTTTATACGGTATGAGTCACTTTGCTATTGGCACTCTAAAACAGGAGAATGAAACAATCACTCTGCAAATCTTGGGACAATTACTGGCCATCCTAAAACACGTTCATGCCTTATGTCTGAACAAAAAGTCATAAATAATGTTGTCCCTGTGAATCAGAGTAACCCAACTCAGGGCTTTTGCTTACAAATCATCTCATAAATTATTCAGCCAGTTCCAATTTTGGGTGACTTGCTGAAGAGAATCTGGGTCATAAATTGATATATCCTAAATTGGGCCAGTGACAGGATGGATTATATAAGGGCTTTCACTGCAGAGCCCCAGGTCCTATCCCCTGCTGCAATAAATACTTAATTTTTTTATGGAGTATGAGATAAATCCAAGAGACGGGGAAAGTTTTTGGTTTAAAACATAGTATAGCCTAGTGGTTAGAGGCGTTTCCTGGGAGAGACAGGCTCGGTTCTCTGGTCTAACTCAGGCAGAAGAGGAAGCTGAAATTAATCTCCAGCCTCCCAAGGGATGGATCCAGCTGCCAATAGATGGGAAAGTGGTCCTGTTCCCTCCAGGTGCTTTCTGTGAGGCAGCCACCTAAGAGACAAGTTCTGGGAACACTAAAGTCAGGCAGAGGAATGGTTAGTTTGTGGAAGTGCAGATACAAGCATCAAGCTCCTTAGAGCCAGTGTAATGCATGTCTCCAGCAACTGAAACGTAAGGTAATTCCTTCGTGTAACATTAAGCATCTGTAAACTTAGTTGACCAAACAGGGAGGGGTCTTGAAGATCTAAATTTGAATTCAGGTGCTTAGCATGGCGGCCCATTATTTTAATCTATTTAGAAGTTTAGGATCATGTGCTTTTATGTTTACTATAATCTTTTCAGCTCTTTCCCCAGATTGCTATTTTGAGCTAACCTCAGTACCCACAGAGGGCTCCATGACCCGTCCACCGACTGCTGAGTTTGCTATGAGACTAACTGCAACTCTGAGCCTGGTTTTCCCTCCCATCTGGCAACAGAAATGAGCTGCTGCTGACTGAATGACCACTGATTCTCTTGGAAGCAGAGCTATGCGAACAGCAACAGCCAACTCTGTCACCATTTGTGAGGATTTGTAGCTTGGGCCCTGAGACATCTGGCTGAGATATTTACGCAGTCCCGTATTGCACTCACTGAGGCTCTGCGTTCACATCTGGAGTCTAGACTGAGTGACTCTATGGGCTGGCCTGCAAGCCTCCAAACAGCTCACGTCCCCCCTTGTTCTCTCACTTTGTCTTTTTATTGCTTTATTGGTTTATTTATTTGCTGGAGGTGCTTCTATCTCGTTTCCTCAGATGCTCCTGTCACGGCCATTTGAGAGCTTCGGTGAGGAATGGCGGTGACTGAAAGAGACTAGGTAAAAGCAGAGGGGACGGGTAGGGGAAAAAAAGCTGGGCTGTGGTGAGGCTTCGATCGCGTGGTGATGGGGGATGCCCAGTGCTTGATTACGCTGTTTCTTCTGGATTCTACAGCTCTGATTGTGGGAAATGACAGTGCTCAACTGAACACAGTTTGCATTCAACACATGTAGGGGGGGAAGCAGGGCTTTCTGTAAACGGGCAGAGGTGGCCACATGGTTGAGCCAGGCAGGGAGCTGAGCTGTCCGGGGTTAGAGCCATCAGCGAGCTGCAGGTACAACCTGGGTCATCACAGAGCTGTTCTGCCTCAAACTGGTTGGAGTTGGTCCCCGTTCATTGTCCCGCTGTGAGGATGAGGAGCAGGGGGGTCAAAGCCTAAAAGAGGGCCCAGTGGTTAGTATTTAATCGCCTAAACATAGATATCTGAGGTGATTGAGATGTTGGCACAGGGCTGGTAGATGCATCACAGCCCTTTGGGAGAGATTTTGGGCATCTAAAAGAGACATCTGGGTTTTGGAAACTAATCCCTTCAGTTAGTCATATGCTCTGTCTTTGTTTTTAGTTCTGTATTGTTTTGAACATGGGATGCTAAGAGCTTTAGCCCCGTGCTGGTGCTGTAGTGTTGTGCCAGGTGGACTCCTTGATTTGACACTATCCCTAGTGGTATCAGTGGCTGTTGATGATGATTCAGGGGCAAATCTTCCCAAATACTGCTATCCTTATTCACAGCTTCTCTTCATTTCTTTCCCTTGGGTCTTTAGTCTGTTAGTTCCACTCACTTTTCTGCCTGTCCCATATTCTCCTTGTAACAGTTTTCCTTTGTTTTAGATTTCCTGGTGGCCTAACAGCCCTGTCTGCCACTTCTGAAGAAATACTGCTAGGGAGTCAAGGGCTAAGCATTGCTGACAACAGTGGGGTTTTGACCTGGAAATGTAGTGGAGAAACTGAATGGGCTAATAGTGAAAATCTATGTAGTGCTTGAAAAGATGGGTACTATGGATGTACCTGTTTATGTAGGTAGATCTGTATGTATTTCGATGTAGATAAGCCAGAATCTACATTAAGAGAATGTCACAAACTCCAGAAATTCAGGTACTGAAATACAGTTCAGTTCACTTTTTAAAGAATGATAAAGATAAAAAAAGATTTAAGATATTCTCTGTGCTAAGATATTCTCTGTCTCAAAGTAGCCAGCAACAGCATGATGGCAGTTCTAAGTAAAGGGCCTTAATCAGAGTATATAAAAAGACTGGAATGATGTTTGAACAACACGTCCAGTTCCCAAGCATTGTCTCTTTCCTGCTATCAATGACACCCATTGTGCAATAACAACATTTGCACAGAGATACGTCCTGTTTTGCACATGGAGAATATATTGAAGCAGCCATAGGGCTGCACTAGCCTTGACTGGAAAAGTCCCCAAGGGCCCGTCTGCCAGCTGCTGACTGATGCAGAGCTGCTGCTGCTGATAATAGGGTACATGTGCTGGCTTTGAGCTGAACTAGGCAATCTGGGGCACAGTCAGATGTGCTCAACAAAGATCGAGTTCAAACCTGTTTAAGAAGTTAGTTTCCATCAGCGGTGATTTAAGCTAAGTAGTTTTGCTGTGTATTGGAAAGGACGAGGAATGCTCACACAGTCAGCTACTTCATCTTGGCTGTCACAGCGGTGATTTCAACACAGCCAGGGGAGTCAGAAAGACAACAAACAGCTGAAATCTGTGACATCCTAAATCACGTAGACACAAGCTGGTAAAGGTGTATTTCCATTAGATGTTTGCCGCCTTGTACGTGGCAGAATTGTGCTGTGTGCTTCACTCTCTCTTTCCAAGTAGCTAAAATCAAGAGGTGCCTAGACTTCTTTCAAGATGTAGGCCATTGTTCCACACTGGAAACGGCTGTTCTTGGTTGAACGTTGCTGATCCATTCAGGAGCTCAACTGCAGCTGGCAAAATGTTGGGTGGATGAGGGTAGAAAATGCAGGTTTTTACTGTAGAGATGGACATACCATCATTGGGGAGCAAATGTAAATTGCCCCACTCGACTAAATGCTCTCACAGGAGAGGAAATTAAAAAATGATCACTGCAAGATTCAAGAAACATAAATACACTATTAATTAGGCAAAAGAGCATTGTACATGACATCTGTGTTAATGTCAACCAAGTTTATCATCAGCCGCATTCCTTCTAGGAATATCCCACATGTGGTAGGCCGGATATACTTTTGTGTGAATAGTGTTTCACACCATCCGGTATCACAGAGATTGGCTATATTGTTCTTCAGCTTGGGAGCCAGAGTTGGCCTTGTATCAGAACAGTCATATTGTGAAGTTCCTGAGCATGGCTCCTCTGTGTTTTGCAAAATTATTCAGTTCTTCTTCATCAGAAGACCGTGCGTTGCACAGCAGGAAATGCAACTAAAGATCTTGCTAGTGATTATCACCTCCTGGAAGTATTAATGCCGTATTCATTCTGATGGAGAAACTGAGCTCTGGAGCAGCAGTTCAGCTGTAACTATTCAGATTTTTCCTGAAGAGATGCCCAGAGAGGGCACCTTCAGGAAGATCCACAAAAGCATTTAAGCCCTAGATAGACCCTGGACCTGTAAGTAAAACACAATGTCAAGACTCCTGCTGGTTATGTCAACAGGAGTTTAGATATAGATATATATTTAAAAAAGGGCAAAAAAGAAAGAAAAAAAATCCACAGTAATTAAGTACCTTTCTGGCTTCGATAAACTATGTTTGAAACAAAGATGACTTCTTTCTGGAATAAATTGTTCTGTTTGCTAAGCAATTACTTTATTTTATAGTGAAATGGCAGGTGAAGAAATGCAAGGAAAATGGTTTAAATCTTGTTACCCTGGCAAGGATCCCACTGACCGCAATAGTATTTTACCTTTACATGGATTAAAAGAACAGCAGGATCTGAACAGCTGGTCACTTAGTTGGTTTGCTGGTATTTTTAAACCTATAATAAGGCAGTACTGAATGCAAATATCTTATAATCTGAATACAGAAATCTTATAGCATCACCCAAGGCCTCTTGAAGGCAATGCATACAACATACAAATGCAAGCTGTAATCTGTAATGCCACAAATCCTTTAGGAGGATTATCTCTGTTATCTCATCTGACATCAGAGAATTACATGTAATATAGACACATAAATGGCTTAGTCACAGAAAGATCCTTTAGAAAAAAGGTAACAGAGAGGAAGTTTTGTTTGTTTCTAAGCCGGGGAGAAGAGGGAAAACTCTGCAAAGCGTAAGTGGATCGGAGCTCAAGTCCTGTTTGGGTTCACTGCAGATCTTGCTCACTTGGGAGAATTATCTGAGGGAACTGAGTCCCCACTGTCTTGATTTGCATGTAGTCATTTACAGACAGGCAAAGGGTGGATGCTGTACATGTTTGTGCCTCTGTTTCCCTTTAGCTAGGTTCAGCCAGTCTGCACGAGTGTCAGGGGCTATGGGAAGTGTAAGACAATCAATGATTAAAGCCCATAGCTCCACGTTGTCCAAACAAAAGCCTTAGATTTTAATAACTTGAGGTCAGGATAGGATTGCTTGACTTATGAGGCTCAGTTGCATGGCTAAACAGAAGATTTACTCATTGCACAGCCAGCCTAGATTCATCTTTGATAGTTCTCTCCTGCTGCATTCACTTATTTTTCTTTATAGGACCTTGCTGATCTCTTCAAAGAGGAAACTGATAAAGTATGATGACTGTGCTGCTGACTGTGACTTTCCTTATGCATCCTACCTATCTTGTCTCTTTTTCCATCCAGATGAATGAGATTCTAAGGTAACCCTGTACATTTGCTGTAGTTACCTCATTCCACGCTCCTTTACACCTGTGTATCACCCTGTTTTTCTTCTTAAAATCTCACTCTGGCTCTTTTTTATTAACAATAAGGCAGATTTGGTCTTTCCCTTCTTAAAAATACTTATCTATCAGCATCCCTTCCCTTTCTGGTTACCAATTACCAACTCTTTCCTTCCTTTCATCTCTAATTGCACCTCGAACAGCAATGAATGTGTTGTTTATTGCCTATAAGCCAATGTCAGAGGTGCTGTCTTAGACCCTCTCCAGCCCAGCCTCTACACTTCTCATTCATCTCAAATCACTCTCACCAAGCTGTCTAATGATGGTCGGACAAAAGGAAAAGAAGGGAAAGGACATGTTGGCATACCTTGTAATTTTAAATACCTATTTTGTATTCTCATGTTTTGGGAACTGAATAAAACCCCACTAAAATTAATGAAGTCTTTCCATTGATGTAATGACCCTTAGACCAGGACCAGCAAAATCATGAATTATGTGAGTCAGAGTTCAAGAAGGAATTCCAGTATTTTCATTCATAGATGGCTCATTTCCTGTAGCTTTCATACTGTCCTTTCCACTCCACTGACCTCTGTCTGATCATGTACAATCTCTTTTATATTCCCTCTTACAGGATAAGTAGTTGGATGTGCATAGAAGAATGTTCCATTTTCTGAAAGAATTTCTTGGATTCCCTGAAGAGATTAGTACAAAATTTTAATTAGGGGCATTGGCAGAGTTCCCAAATGCTGGTATATTAGGCTGTGGGTTTCATTTTCATCGCCGTTTTGGTTCCTATACAATGCATATGATTTCTGATGAGTCGTTTAGTTTACGTGATGCACGTTTTGTTCCTCCAGTTTTTGCCCATCCCATTGACACAGATGAGTCATGATTAACAGCAAAGTCTTGTCTTTTCCTTCCAAAGACTGGGGAGACTGCCCAAAATTCTGAGGACAATTGTCCAAAAGATGTCAGGGTTTGAAGTGACCAGTAAAATTTCCACTAAAACTCTGGAAGGCGTACAGGATGCAAGTGTCATTAATTAAGCTCTAAGAACCTACAGTGCTGTGGGAACCTGGCATAAAATACACAAGCTGAACTTTGTTTGCAACTTCCTTCTATTTAGGAATTCATTAAAGGGCTGAAGCATTTGCAGAGATTTCAGGACCCAGTGCTAGAATGGCTAATTGCTGGCTTGGTCTTTTGTATACAGTGTAGCACATAAAAGCACTGTGATCAAAGAATGCAGGTGCTGCTGAGGGCAATGAGAATGCAAGTATGGTGATTGCTTGCCGGATACAATACGTAACGTTTCATTTAGCTGCGCTTTGCTGTGGTCCGTGATAGGATTTTGTAGGAATTGCTGAATGGTTTTGACTGAAGTGATTTAATAAATGCATTGTTTAGGCAGAGCTAAAAGTTTGTACTTCTTTCCCCTTCTTCCTGTTTTTCTCCCTTTTAACACCGAAGGGGAACGTAACCACTACTGCAGATCTAACTTAGATGTAGGCTTTAGTAAGTTTAAGTTGGTTTCACCTTCTTTAGTACACTAGAATTGACTATCACAATTAGTTTTTGCTGGATCCGTGGTATTGTAGTGGAGGAGAGCCAAGTTAAACAATACAGCTTAGCTTACATATCTTCACAGTGAGGGCTAAAGAAACCACGAATAATTTTATGACTATATTTGCCATACCTAGATTTTCTTCAGTTCCTGCTCTAACTGTACTCATCTTGCCAATCTTTTCATATATTGTTCCTATCAAATAGCAACGAGAAGTCTGTGGTGAAGCTTTCTCCTTTTTTAACAACCATCCTATTTGATCACCCCCCAAAAATAGCACAAGCCATATGAAACAAGTGGAGCTGTGGACCCTGTCTTGGAGAGCATGCATGAGTAATTAAATAATATGCCCTTCTGTCACCAATTTTGCAAGGAGGGGGATTAAAATCTGTGTTCACAGGCTGAGAGCAGGTGTTTGTGATGAGATCCCATGCTGTGACATGCATGCAGCACATTCTTACATGAAAAGCCCTGGCTGATGAAATGACCACAGGAAGACAACATGGAACCCTCCCGGCAGGATCAGAAGAAGCTTAATTAAGATCTGTGATTAATTTTAAAGTGAGTATGTACCTATTTTAGAAGAATATTAAGAAAACTGAAAACATGGCTATTTTTTGGTTATGTTCTCGTCTTCTGACATTCCTCAAGCAAACTGTCTTGCTTCTTGCATGGTCAAATGATACAGTGACTCAGAAGTGAACACGTATCTTTACGTAGATGGGATTTAGTAACTTGTCAATGTGGCTTTATTTTGTAGTTGTGGACATTTGTTTCTTTGGCATAAGGCAGCACTAAACCCACAGTTTCTGCAGTTATTCTCAACACAGTTGTTTCAGTTGTAATTATATGACTGAATGCTTACATAGACTACGAATTCCCTGTAATCTTGCTAGAACTTTCATTAGAGAAGGTAACAAAAAATATTGGGCAAGACTCAGAGAGAAGATGAATGTTTGTGCTAGAATGATTAAAAAAGAAAAAAAAAAAACCAGTAGTACTGACGGCAACAGTCCTTTACCTTGTATTACTGTGCTTTTCCACTACAGAACTTAAAATGCTTCCCTGAATTCTGTGAAGCAACTTGAGAAATTCTTTACACGTGTGTGCCTGTTCCAATAGTGGTAAAGCAGGGGTTTGAAAGGTGAAGCCACTTGCTGTAACAATGCAGTGAGTCAGTGGTGAAACTGGGAAGTCAAGACTAAAGTACCCATGTCCATCTTAATGCAGAATATGTGGTGAAAAATTGTAGCCTAGTTATATATGGACTGATGGAGTGACAAAGAAAAGCTTAAGGCTTCATAAGCACCTTGGCTTTTCTCAATAGAATAATTTGTTGCTCTTCATGGTTTTGTTTGGGTTTATGATTTTTTGTTTTTGTTCTTTTAACCTCGATACAGGCTAGGTCCTTCTCAAACATGAAAGAAGACTCTGTCTGAAAAATTCATTAGCCAAATTAGACATAAAATAATGAGGGGATGAGAAGGAGGCAGCAAGGGGTGGGGGTGGGATGGGAAACATGGACAAGGATAGCTAGAGACAGTTCTCTGTGAGGGAAGCTGGTTGAAACAATGGTATAGTACCTTGACTAATGTAGAGCTAATTAAAACTGTATAGGACAAAGCACTTCTAAATATATTATAGGGAACAATCTTTGTATGGGAAATCCATCCCCAGTGAAATTTCATCAACTTCAATGTGTTTTCTTCTGGGATGAATTTGGACTAATAACTTAGTAAGTCTTTTCTGTTTCTCGTTTCTAGGGACCTTTTGTTGGAAACAGAGCAAGGAACTTCAGTCTGGCTTTCAAAAGTGCTGAACACCCAAAGTTCCTACTGCGGTCTCCAGGAGTTACAGGTACTCAATACCACTGCAAATCAAAGCTGAATGAACTGTTCCGTCTTTTCTGTGACTTTGCTTTCTGACCAGTGCCCTCCCATCTGCAAGATGACCATAAGTTAGCTTCCTAAGCTTTTTGAGGCAGAAACTTCTTGTGCATAGGTACACCACCTCACACAACCCAATACAGAGCTTAGCAAAGGCCTCCAGGCACTAATACAATAAAAATAATTAGTAAAACTAACAGTAAATCGTAGGTTCACACTAGCTGTATTTGCAGGGCAATGGAGAATATGAATTTGGGCTAGTTATGTATAGATGGGCCTACTTCTGTTACCCTCTTTCCAACTGACTGTCTGTGGTCTGATTTGTCAGATAAATTATGTCCAATGTGTTCATAGTTTTTGTGAACGTAGAAAAATTGTCTTTCTATGACTCGATAAAAGCCATATTGAGAAATAGTCAAAAATAAATGAATGCATCTTATTATTGCCTTCAGCACACAATGAGTGACTTTTTCCTTCACTCTTCAAGTGCTACAATTTCATGTAATTCTAATAAAATCTTGGTGCACCCATTAAATTTACAGTGGAAGTTACAGTTGGCATCTTTGAGGTGACCAGGACTATCATGTAAAACCATATCAGACTTGTTTTGAAAGGTTCAGGCCAAACACAGAACATGCTCTTTGGAACATTTTTCCTTTTACTGCACTGCTGTTGTAAAGTGTGGTCTGTTTTGGCTTCCACTGCGTGGAAGATGTATATCATATAGATAATGACAGTGGTTTAATAACGTACTTTTTTCTTTCACTTAACTTCTTGTTTTTTTCTGAGAATAACACCAAGCAAACAAATCCCCAACAACAGAAAACTTCATCATTTAAAGACTTGTGCTCTGTTTTTTTTTCTGAGGTCTGTCTCTGAGAGGAGGATTACTAGTTTATCTCTGTTACTTTAAAAAACAGATCTGTTTGATTACTCAATGTTTGGTTTTTAAAAGGGCAGCTCCTGGGGATCTTAAAAAAAATCCATAATGCAACAGGGAAGGAATATAATGGACCGGTTTGGGGAAAAAAATGGTACAATGGGGGAAAAACATAACATACACTACATTTGGTGTGAACTTTTCCCAGAAGATTGCTTGAGCCTCATAGTTCACTTACAACCAGAGTACAGTGATGCCGGGCAGCCTGCCAGTGCTTGTTATTGTAGTACTGCGTGAGCCAGTTCCCTGGTGAAGAAAGAAAAAGAGTGAGAGAGAGAGAGAGAGACTTTTCTTTGCCTTTCATAGGTGTCCCACTCTTTGCTCTCTCTGAACACCCTCCCGTTCTTTGCATTAACGTGCTTTGGTGCACGCTACACTCTGCAGATGTCACGCTCGTAGTTTCGCGTGTGGTGCTGCCTCAGTTCAAGAGGACTGACACAGGGCTGTGTCACCTCACTGCACTGGAGGTTTCAGATGACAGCTCTGCCTGACAGTCTTACAGTGAGGCACCCGGTGATACGCATAGTGAGGATGAGTAACACCTTGTCCTCACAACAGAAGTATCTGGTAAGAAAAGCACTCCTAGGAGTGGGTGCCAGGGTAAGTTGCGTGTCTACACTGAATTTTGCAGTCAGATGTGAGCCAGGATAGCTTGGGTTTAATACCATGGTACCGATGCCAGTGAGGCATCTCTGAGCTGTTCAGAGCACTGGCAGACCTCCTTCACGTCAGCCTACGAAACAGTGCGCAGACATAGATGAGTTACAGGCTCACAGTCTGGCCCTGAATGTATAGCAAAACAGTATGGATGAAGGAGGCCTCCCACGTTCTTGTATCTATATTCTACCTGGAAATCCATCCAAGAACATTTCAAAATCAGCAAACATGGCATGGGGTTGTTTTTATCCATCCCCCCCCCGCCCTCCACATCCACACACCTCCTCTTCATGTTGTTACGTTGCCTTGAACCCTGAAACTACAGCACTCTCTGGGAAGCACACAGCCTCCATCAGAAGCATGCTGGGCTCCCAAATGTGATAAGAAGCTGATAAAAATGATCTGGGCGTTAAAACAGCCTTAGTGGAAGAATGTTTAGCTAAATCGATACCATCTGTCCCTTAAAGTGAGCACGTCCTTGTTCTGCCCTGGCATGACCACTGTGAGCTGTTGCTTTTGTGGTGTAGTCCATGTGTGGACTGGTTGTCGTTCCCAGGACCTGGGGCGACAGTTTATGCAATGTGGACTTTATGAGAAACAGTTTCATTTGCAGGGATTTCTTTTTTTTTTTTTTTGGATTAAATAGTGGTAATGAAAACAACATTTTTGCCTAATACAGAAAAGTACTGGACTGGAGCTCAGCTGTACGCTCATATTAGCCTGTACAGCACATTTCTTTAGGGAAGCCAAAGAGGGAAGGAATCCTGAAGAGCTAAAAGCAGCGTATAAATTACCAAGAGAACTTTCATGTCAATAACAAACAGTGCAAATATTTTCCAAGGGATACGGGCAGTTAGCACACAGCATTGACTATAGCTTTTAAATGCATTTTCTTTACCTCATCATGGACATAGTGGAACAAATCTTAGGTAGACTGACAGTACAGATAGTTCATTGAGCTACTATGCAGATACACGGGAAAGAGGTGACTTGCTTGGAGAGTGACTGAGCAAACTTTGGTGCTCACAGGACTGAAGTGAGAGTGCAGTCTATCTATAGCAAAGTCCTGCAGAGCATGAGGGCTCCAAGAACAGAAGAGCTATAATACTCCCTCAGAGAGGATCAGATAGTGACACCTGTAGTGGGGTAGTCTCACCATCTAGCTAATCTAAGCAAATTCACATATAACGTGTAAGTGAATTTGAATATCTGCCATGGGTGATGTAGACAGGTAAGCCTAGCTGAGGTGTCTGACTGGGATACGTAAAGGTAGATAGGTTGATGCCCCATGATGGATGTCAGAGCCCTGAGGGCACTAATAGGCCTTCATGGACATGACAAACCTAACTTGGGGCCTCCAATCACACCCCTTGTCATGGACACAGGAGCCCCGTTTCAGCTCAGGCCTGGGCCTCCATTTGTGTTTGAGCTGTGTTGTAGGTGGAATGGAATGGAATGGCATGGAATGGAAGAGTTGAGTTGAGTTGGAAGGATCCTACAATTGTGGAGTCCAACTGCCTGACCACTTCAGGGCTGACCAAAAGTTAAGACATGTTTTTAAGGGCATTGTCGAGATACCTCTTCAACACTGACAAGTATGGGGCATTGACCACGTCTTTAGCAAGTCTGTCTCATGGTTTGAGCAGCCTCTTGGTAAATTAATGTTTCCTAACATCTAGTCTGACTCTCCCCTTAATGCAGCTTTATACTGTTCCCACATGTGCTTGCACTGGACCCCGGGGAGAAGAAATCAGCATCTCCCTCTCCACTTTCCCTTCTCAGGAATCTGGAGAGAGAAATGAAGTCTCCCCACCAGCCTCTTTCTCTCCAAACTAGACAAACCCAGTGTCCTCAGCTGCTCCTCAGAGGACATGCTTTCCAGCCCCTTTCAGCATCTTTGGTGCCCTCCTCTGGACACATTCAAGGACCTTCACATCCTTTTGAAATTGTAGGGCTGAATTGATTGGACTGCATTCCTGTATTGTGTCTCCCCCTGTCCTGCCCCCCTCCACCAAGTATGGGAATGCAATTAGTACATCTACAGAAACTTACTTCAGGATGTGCTACTTCAGCATGCATTTGCCTTGTGGGGCCCTCTGCAAAAAGGAAAGCATGGTCTGCAAAAGCACTGCCTACCAGTCCATAACTCAAAGCGTAACTCAAAACATAGGTTTTAGCTTATAAACTCCATGTCATTTGAAATCCTTGCTCCTTAAAGACTGTCTTCTTCCTAAAAGCCTTCTGCACAGGGGGTTCTCCTGGCAACAGAATTTTCTTCTAGCCTCACCCTGCCTGCTGATCCACCAGATCCACATTTGGACACAGGCAAGGGCCTGTTGTCTCTTCCCACTGAGCTTGCATCGAAATTATGGGATTCTTTAACTGAATTAGACGTAAGCTGGCAGCTTTCTGCACTCATTGCACTAGTTTTGCAAACAAATTACAAAGTGCATGCTAGATTGTTTTGCATAGTTTCTTTTATCAATTTAAAAAAACAAACAATTAAGTTCCTTTGTATCTGAATAACGTCATCGGTAATTTCATCACATTGACATTCTCAGGTGATTTCACGTGTGGGTATAAAAAGCAAAATCCTCAGTCCTTCTTTGCAGCTCTCTTCCAGGTGCGTAGGGACTCTTAAAGAGAGGCAGTTGCTTTTTTGTGTCAGATGGCCACCTGGCCAGCCAACTCCTTACCCACATCAGCATGATCACCAACAACCTTCCTCTTCACTAAATACCTGCAGAATTCATTTAAAAACTTGGTGACCTGTCTTCACACTCCTGGAGAGTGAAGCTTATCACCACTGACAGCAATGACATGAACTGCATCACGTTGACCCACCAATGTTTCGCTTCTTGGAGCTTCTGCGGTGTCTGTGCTCATTTGGCCCTTTCTCCAATGAAACTTCCAAAACAGAAGCTCAGTTACTGCCAGCTGTGGTTATTACCTTTCCTAGGAGACAAAAATTCAATTCTAAAGTGACTGGACTGACACCACAAGCTTCATGCTCAAAGTCCACCCACACAGTGTGTCTGTTGGTCTCCCTGCCCAAGGGGGGCTGGATCTGCTGGTCATGACTGTGTGGAGCTGGACTCCAGCAGGCTACTGATGGGTGAAAATCTCCTCAACATATCTCTCAGGCTCTACCCTTCATGCTTTGATGTCATCAAATGGATGAAATTATGAAGTTTATGGTCAGGTCTTTTGAATTTAGATTGTAGAAAACCATCATTAAAGATATGTAGGCTTCCTTCTCCAAAAGATGCAGTCATTGTCCGCATTATGTTCTGGACATCATGGCATCCATGAACCAGAAAAAGCTATTTCATGGTATATTTCTGTGGCCCCCATACTTCATACCAGCTGAAGCTCATTGCGCCCCTAGAAAAGGGTTTGTGTCCAGCCAGATCAAGTCTCTGGTCCTCCTCACTGCATGACCTCATGGACACTGGCTCTGGTGCAGAGAGGGGACAGGTAATAGGGGCGGTCTCCGGGCTGTAGGGTTGATTTCTGCCTTGGCCTGAGAGAAGAGCGACAGACCTAGGTTTGTCCATGAGAACTGAGTGGCAGAGGACGTCAGGGACACCCAGTAGATGTGCCCAGTGCATGGCCATCAAGGGTCATCCCCCTGGGCACAGGGACTGCCTTGGGGCCAGCAGCCCAAGGCCTTCCTCTGAAGGATGCCGGGCGGAGGGGCAGTGGGCAGGGCTGCACATGGGGGTCCCCATCACCCCTATGTCACAGTGTCACCACCAGCAATGCAGCAGTCACAATGCCCAGGGGGAGGATAAAGGGGGTGCCTTCCCTTGGGACAGAGCTGGCCTGGGGGCAGCCTGCAGACATGCGAGAGGAAGTCCTGGAGGAGCTGGTGGAATTGCTTGGAGGGGGGTTGAGGAAGGAAGACCAGAGGCTGGAGGAGGCTGCTGCAGATGAGACAACACAGCAACAGCTGGAGGTGCTTGAGGCTACTGGGCCTTTTCAGTGCAAGAGCAGTGACCAGACTGAGGGAATGCCTTCTTGAGGAGCACTGCGGAGCTCACCATCCTCATTCCCTGCAGAGCCAGTGGAAACAGCCGTAAGAAATAGGATGTAGAGATGTTGCTGGGGATCCTAGTGCTGCCAGGTACAGGAAGGATTCTTACCCCCAAGGTCCATCAGGGCCAGGGGCATTTGGCCATTCTCAAAAGCCCCTGAGATGGCTCTAGGTTGAGACAGAATAGGGCTTGGGCTTCTCCTGGGAGGCATGACCAGCGTATGGGACAAGGAGGCAGGTCTTGCTCACGTGCTCAGGGAACAGCAGATCAATCACCAGTTCTGGGGTCAGGAAGGAATTTTCCCCTGGGGCACATTGGCACTGCTCCCCAGGGGTTTTTTGCCTTCCTCTGCAGCATTGAGCACTACCACTTGTTAGGACTCCTCCTGTCCCTTTTGGCTAGGTTCCTGCCTGCTGCTCATGCATCACAGAGATGGCCTTTTGTGCCCTGAAGCTTGGGGAGGAGGAAGGCTTTTTTTCCCCTCACAGTGGGCTAGAAGCGTCCCCGGGGGGTTTTTTGCCTTCCTCTGCAGCACTGAGCACAGCCCCTTAAGGGCCAGGGCTCCTTTGGGCCATTTTGGCCAGGTGCCTGCTGCTCCTGCTCCACAAAGGTGGCCCTTGTGCCCTGCATCCAGGGGGAGGAAGCTTTCTAGACTCCCAGGGTGGCCCCCAGGGGTTGCTTCTTGTCCTCTGTAGCATTGAGCACAGCCCCTTCTCCCAGCTCCTCTGGGCCATTTTGGTGAGGTTCTTGCCTGCTGCTTTTGCACCTCCAGGGCGCTACATGTGCCCCTGTCTCATTCCAGCTCTCTTTGTCGTTGCAAGTTCATAGCAGGAGGAAGCTTTCTTCTTCCCTGGCTCTGTTTTTCCAGGGGTTCTTGCTTGTGAAGAAACAGCCTGTGCTTGGAAGGTGGAGAATAGATTAGGTTATGGTATGTTATGTATATGGTTCTGCATGACAAGCTATGACCAGGTCTGAGGGGTCCATCCAGGAGAGCAGGTCTCTGCAGTGCAGGTCCCAGGCCCATTCAGGAGAAAGGGTCAGAGACGGGCACACCTACAATATTGCTCAGGCAGGGACCAAAGGCCCCAGGCTGAGCTGAGACACCAGGTGGGGTGTGTGGATGAGGGTGGCAGATGGGAAGGGAATGGAAGTGAAGGGAAAGCTATAAATACAGTGGGAATCAGGTGTGCCCGTCTCTAGTGCTGTCCCTGGCACTATCTCCTGGGTGGACCTTGGACCTATGTGGTAGGTGTCTTTTTTTCTGGATAGCTCTCAGATGTATGTTGTAGGTTTTTTCCACTCCTGTCTCTTTTGAACCTGACTGGAGCCCTTGGAGGGTCCCTGACCTAATTCAACACTTGCTATGTCTGAAGCTGTTGATGGACCATGTTGTTATTCCCCAGCTCTACTCACTATGCTCAGGTCTGGGGCTGTTCTCAGCTCCTGGATCACCTTTTTTTGGGAAGCAGCCCTGGTCTTACTGCTTCCTTACAGTGTCAGAGCCTCTATAGTGATAGGATAATATTGTGTGAACTCTACTGAGCAGTCACACAATCTTAAAGGGTGTTATCCTACTGTTTGTAAGACAATGCACATGAATGGTTAGTTGGAAATGGACTACAGAGCCCTTGAGGTGGGCAGCAAGAAGGGGCTTTTCTGTCACCCGCTGTCACTTCCTCAATGTACAACAGCTGCTTCCTGGCAGCTGACAAGAGAAAACCAACAGTATATGCAAAAATTGTGGAGGTTGCACATGTGTACAATTCATATGTTTTGGAAGTATGTTACAGGATGGAAAGGATATTCTGTAGATCTCAATCAGAAGGTGTTTCTGGTGTAAGGAACACAAAAGAAAGTTCAGAGTTCAAGTTGTTGGGATATTTTGTTTGGTTTATTTTTCCCTTCCACCTCCTCGACAGAGGATGCCATGTGCAAATAGCTTGCAAACAGTTTGAAAGAAAGTGGCCACTGATTTTCACACCAAGGGCTGCAATGGTCAGAAAAGTGGATCTTCAAAAGCAGTTTCATCTCTGTGGCTACATATGTAAAAAGCCCAGATGGACTCTTAGGGGGAGAGATGCTCGTGGAAGTGATATAACTTTGATCAGTTTGGGTGACTGCAGTGTAGTACTGACAGGTTGTGCTTTATAAAGAACGTTTATAGTGGTGATGTTATTCAGGGTAGTACTTGCTATGCTAGCTTTTGATTAAAGCTCAAAAACACAGGTCTTGGGATGGGGTGCAGAAGCTGAAGCCTGCTAGCCAGTTGACTGTTGATCCAAGAAACTTGTCAAATGTTCATAACTGTAGTCAGAGGACAGCTAGATAAGAGGTAAAATTCAGTTCTGTTATTTTAAATTTTTCAGGATCAGACCCTAGTGAACACATTTCTTCCTGTCGTGGAAGGGTGAAACAGAACTTCTCTTTGATGGGTGTTTCAGCTCAGCCTTTATGAGCTGGTTGGAAGGGCTGATCTTAGGACCTGGTCTATTTTCATTGCATGTGTTACGCAGATTTCCTTAAAAAGGAATCTTGTGCCTTAGCCAGGAAGATAAATAATGGGAAAACATCTGCTATTTAAGCTCTGGACCAACTTATAAATCTTAATGACGAATGCAATTCCAGAAGCAGAAATCATCTACAGATTGCAAAATTCTCTCACTCTCTCTTTTTGGTTTTCTTTTTATTGTGTTTGTTGGTTTGGGGTTTCTTTTCAAACAATTTTGTTGTTGTTCCTTTAATTCCTGGTGATTTGGAAGCCCATGTATATTTTTTTTCCTCTCACTGATTCATTATAACTGATAGGAACTGCTGAGAGGAGGGCATGGCAACCATAATAACACAAGAGGGATGGAACAGACAGCCCCTACAAGGAGCTGACAGGCAGAGAATAATGACAGAGTAGAGGATGGATAACTAATAGTTTGGATGATTTACTCTTGAGAAGCTCTGTAGGGTGGGATGCTTCTTTGCCTGTTTATTTCAACCTCACATGCTGAAGAAACAAGTTTGCTTAGCTGCTCTAATCCTTTGCTGCATTTTCTCCTACCAGGGGATGGGAATCTGCTTCTCTCTTTGGTGCTTCCCTGTGGCCTGCCTCCCAAAGACAAGATTGCTGTTAGGAAATACAAGAGGTTTCTCTCTCCTTTTGCCTCTAGAGCTGCAGTTGTTGAAGGGGCTCATTCAAAACAACTGTATCTGTGAAGACCGTAAAATTAACGAGGCTAGAATTCAAAATGCTGTGGAGAATGTCAGGTTCAGCATTCAGAGAAGGATGTTAGTGTGGGACATGGCTCACCTGCAGCATGAGCAAAGATAAGAAAACTCTCACCTTGAATTTGCCTGAGATGCTGAATAGAACTGGAGGGCCTCTCACACAGCAAGTCGTTCTGTTATCTGTTTGTTTATTGCAAGGTCAGGCTAATTTTATTCTCCGTTTCACTTTGCTTTAAACATTGGAAGAGGTGATGTTGGGATACAAGTCTCAGGAGATTGTGAGGAGCAGCATATGGACCATTTCTCTTGGTAAATCATAGGACCATCCCTCTGCAAGTGGGCAGAGATGGAGTAATGCTTCTCCCAAAGCAGTTAAGAGATCCTCGCATCCCATGAGTCAGTATCCTTGGTCTGTAATTTCACAGGCAGGTCCGTGGGCAATCACAAGTCTACAGAAATCATTCACTTACCTGTCCCAGACTGGGACAGGAGGGACAAGTTAGCTGGGCTGGAAACTCAACGATCTTTTGGATGTGATGCTCCCAGGGCAGAAACTACCCCATGCTGAATTACACTAGAGAGGCACGACTGCAGTTCTGGAGTGGCTGGGCTGACACTATTCAGGCACACAAGCAGGCTAAAAATAAAATAGTGTTTTATGGTTGAAACAGCAGTTCAGGGAGTGAGAGCTAAAATTAAACACATGGTGATGCTCTGTTTTGTTGTTTCCTGTGCCCTGAATACCATCTGCTTGAAAATCAGGTGAATCCAAGTGTTATTCTGAAGGGCTGTCCTTATTAGATTGAGATTTTCTTAAAGTGGAGCAAAGGATTTTATCTAGAAGAGGAAGTATGTAGAAGTCTAATGAGTAAATGCAGAAGAGACTGCAAACTGATCAGTGATCAGGAGAGGGTGAATGAGTTTGACTGACATTTGGAGTAAAGCAGTGCTGTGCTCTTTCAATTACAGGTTTAAGAGTGCCACAATTGACAGATTAAAGGTGTTCACCCTAATCCAAAATTATACTTTCCCCAGTCAAATTGACCATTGTGTCAGCTTCAATTTGTTCAGATACGTCACCCACGGTGACTGATTGGCCTGATTCACTGGCACACTCTTTGACAAGGTCCCTGTTTTGTGCTCACTCCATACTCTTGCTATTTCCCTTGTCAGACAGATACTCTAGAGGCATTTCCATTATCCCCCGTGTAGCTGTACCTCAGAAATGTACTGGACTGGAAAGAAAAATCCTCAGGCCAATTATTCTGACATAAACTCTACTTATCAGAAAGCCCTAGAATATGAAGTGTAAGTTAAAATAGCTCAAAAATAGGACACATACATACACACCCCAGGCAGATACCTAAGTAATGCTGTGCTTGGAGTCTCTGCTGTGACTGAGAATGGAGTAGCACTTTTAAATAAGAAGCAACCCAAACATTGTCTCAACATCCAGATTGAAACAGACTCTCTGAGAATGGAAGTGCTTTAATTAAAGCAAAACCAACAAATTGTTTGCACAGATCCGCCCTGTATTTTTTTTTTCCTGTTAGAAGCAGAAGTAGCATACTGCTTGGAGAACTTACCCTGTAATCCTCCTGACTCTGAAAAAGGAAAAAAAATAACCAATGTTTGCCAATTTCTGAGAACCATGCTGGTGCTGATGTTCTTTGAGTGAGGAGACAGGGAGGAAGAGGTAAATTGCATTTCTTTTCCACAAACTGAAGGAAGAGGAGATACTCATCTTGCTTATAGGATGTGAAGTGGCATTCAGATTAGTGAGTTTCAAATTTAGCCAAATGCATCAGGTGGGCTTTCTGTTGTGAGTGAGATTGAAAGCACGTCACATCCCACTGAAGAAGGCTCCCATGGGGAGCTTTTTGAGAGCTCTTGGTGGTGTACCCAAACTTTCTGCAAGAGCATGGGCAGTCCTGCAGGGTGCAATGTGTTAATAGTGAAGGGGAATGGCAGGGTGCAGCCTTGTGGTCTGCGGATGGGCAGCGATTCCACCACAGTGGTCAAACTCAAGGCAATGCAAAAGGGGTGAATTTGCTTTATAACATCTCCCTTGAGCTTCATGTAAAGAAAGAAAAATGACTTCTTTGATCTGCATACTAGCAGTACACAGTGGTGTGACTGGCACTCAAGCTCCAAGCTTGATTCTTGCTGAAACGTCACTTGAATCTCATTTCAAGGTAATGTAGATGCGTGCATAATTAATTTCATTGTCCTCTCAGATTCTTTTTCATCTCTGCTAGTGTTTTGTGGCGGTTTTTTCTGTTGTTTCACTCTTTGAAGTTATCTATGGACATAAAAATGAAATATTTTTGATCAGGTCACAAGTACATAAAAATGTCCAATGTTATCTATCTCTGTAATTCATCTGTCACAGTTTCACACGCAGCCATTAGTGGAGTTTCCAGGCACTGCAATATATAACATTTAAAAGAGATACTACAGCCAGAACAAACATTGCTTGCCTATCCACCAAAAAAGGCTTGTTCTAAAGCCGAAGGAAGATTTTTCCCCTCTGCTTGCAATAGCAGTGCTGAGTGGGATGCAGGCACAGGTTCTGCGTAGCTCACAGGACAGTGGCCTCCTACAGAGGCTTCTGAAGCAGGACATTAAGTACTAACTATGGTACCCAGAGTGAAGATACTGGATTTTGGTTTGCCATTAAGTTTTGAATTACAGGCAGTGGGGGGAAAAAATGCATGCTTTCAGTTATTTTTTTAGGCAATTCTAACACCTTAGAGAATTGGTGTAGATGTTTGAACTTTGGCACGTATGTTATCCTCAACCACAGTCGTGCCTTTGGGTTTTCTGAGTAGTTAATGTTATCGAGATATGAAATGTGAAACATGAGAGCAGAGCAGTACCTAGTATTGTCTATTTATCTAACAGTTTCATTTGCCTCTAGGAGGTCTTAAGCACATGCCTTATACATACCCCTCAGTTTTTGTGTACAGCAGCAGAATTTGTTTTTAATTACCGATTTTCCAGCTTTCTATAGTCATGGCTCACATTACATGGAGGTAAGTAAGGCAGGAACCATTCCTTCTGTCTCTTTGCATATGCTTGCAACCCTCATGCATAAGCAGGTTGAGAACCCACTTTCGTTAAGATATATGCTCACATGGGATGCAGCCTGTGAGGGGAAGTCTTGGAGCAGCTAGGGTCACATAAGTTTGTCAACTGTAAAATCATAAGTTACCACTGGAACCATTTTTTGTGCCTCAGGGTTCAGTTTTCATGGAGATGAGCTGTGGCGGTCACTCCCGCTTTAATCTGGAGGTGAGAGATTTTTTTCTAAGTAAATCAGCTGTGCAGAGAAAGAAGGCAGAAACAAAGAGGGAGAACAGAGGTGGGCTCGTTGAGTCAGTCCCGGCTTGTAACAGGTTGAAGCAGAGAAGTTCAGTTGAAGCATCAGATGTTCAGCAGGGGAAAAAGCAGAAAACTACCATTGACTTGACAAGATCTAAAACCCCTGTGAGAAGAGGCAGAGAGGAGGAAGGCAGTGTACCAGCAGACTGAGGATCAGCCTGTTCTAAGGAGAAAAAGAGGTTGACGTGTCTCTGCTTGATTGACAGCGCCTTGGCCAGCAGAGACTCACAAGGTGACTGCCCCGTGGATACTGAGCATATGAATGCTTAGCCTAATAATGTTAGTCCTGCCCCACTGCTGTGTGTGTTAGCAGTAAAGACGACTATTTTTAAATATGTACAGTCCTGCTTTTGGGCCTCTATGCCAGTAAAAGGTGCCCAAAACATCGAGGGTTACGCTTAATGTGATCTCCTGTATTGTGCAGACTGCAGTACTGGCCTCAGTTAATTCCTCCTTGAATTAGAGCCTATCTTTGGGAAAAAAAATAACCAACCAAACCTGCATTCTTTTTTGATTGAAAAGTTTTCCAGTGATGTATACTCTATTGTAGCCCTTGGGAAATAATTCCAGTGTTTAATTAACCTGAATGTTAAAAATCTGCATGCCAGTTTTATTCGGAATTTGACGGGTTTCAACTTCCAGCCACAGAATGTTGTTAGAGATCTGCTAAACTGAAAAGCCTACACATTATCAGGTTTTTGCTGCCTGTTTTGATGGTGATGAAATAAGCCTTTTGCCTTCTCCTTGACATGCTAACCACACTCTCACCTTCAGGTCTGTACCCTAGTGATGTGCCCCGAGTCCATCATTCCCCCGAGTGGATATTTTCTGAATATTCATCAGTGCTTCCACACCTGGGAACAGACACAGTACTGCACAGATCATGCCAGTACCAAATCGAAGACCCATATCTCTGGGTGCTGACTGCTGAGGTAGCCTGTGCACCCCTTCGGTGGGAGGGTTTCTCTGTCGGCAGATACAGGTGTGTATCATCAGGCACGTCATTCGCTTGTGCCCAGTTAGCAAGTGCTCCAGACTGGTGATCTGTGATCTTTATCACTCCCCCTGACTCGTTTTGTCAGGGTAGACTTAGTCTGTAATGGAGTTCTGTTTCCATCCATGTTGTTGATAAAGTTCTTGGGTAGCGGAGAGGCAAATTAATCTGTAGAGGAGCTGGGCCAAGTCTCACCTCCTTGACTGATGTCATTCTGCTTTGATTCTTCTGAACTGACTCTTGTAGTGGGCAGTGCTCGGTTTGCCTGGTGTTTACAAAGCACGGAGAGGTACGTCTCTTGACACCTGTTGAAGCAGACGTGGAGCCGTGACAGGACAGTCCAGGCAATGCGCTGCCTTGTAAGCCAGCTGAAGTCCTGCCCACCTCTCACCCCAGAGCAACACGCTGTTATTGGCTCTGCTTCTTCTCACCTCTTTGATGCTGTTGCTCTAACTGTGAGATTGAAATAGGGCCAAGAGCTGATCCTTGGAGGCTAGCACTCATAACTCATCACCTAAGTGACTCCTGCTGCTCTCAGGTTTGCTGGTGCCAACAGACTCCCTTCAAGGTTGCCGGCTTGTGTTCATGGGGCAAATGGAGACTTAAAGTTTAATGTTTTCCTGACTTCCCACTGCTTGTTCTTGCACTATCTGTGTTGTTACAACATCTGTAGTAAAACCAGAATGATATATAAATGTGAAAATACCTCCTATAAACCAGCAAGCAGTATAGCATCCAATGAAGGAAAGTGCAGGGGATTAAATGTGTATCATACAGGGAATACATTGTATTAACTAAATGCAAACATACATTTTTCTTGGGTTTTGTCTTTTGGAATGAGAACGATCGGGACAGATCAACAGAACAGGGATACCCTGGTGAAACTTCACTGAAGTCAGTAGAGTTACACCAGGGATACATTTGGCTGATTCTTTTGCTAACGGCTGTATGAAAGCCTTAATATAGAGTTTCTGCATCTGTGAAGTATATGCCAAGACAAACGCAACGTGCTAAATGGAACCTCTTGATTTATTTAAGTAAAAAATATGTTACAAAAAAATGGTGGATAATTGGAGTGGAATGGATCCAGACTGGAATCGTCTGTCTCATGTCTCCAGAGTGTCTGAGGGAGGAGCAGTAAGGAATATCTTGCTCGTATACCTAAGCAACGTAGGATATGCAGATAACAGATAATTTCTTGAAACTTCTAAGATCCACCAAGGGACTCGGAGCTTTTTAGAAGACAAAGGTTGCAATCAGATGTAAAACAGCACTTTTGGCTGAAGCTAATACGGACTTAGAGGTTACCAAATGCAGCCTGTCCTCAGCTGTCCATCCGTTATCTTCCTTATAGGCATTTGCCTCCCTCTCCCCTTCCAGTTCAGATCTACCAGTATCATTGACACTCCCCGCCTGGCCAAAATGGTCTAAGTATTAAAAAAAATCCCCAAACCTATCAAAAATATTAAGGCTAAACGATCGTGGTTTGCCTTAAATGGGTTGGAGTATAAGCCAGGCGATGTGCTGTGGACGTGATAGCCAACCAGTCATGCCTAGGGCTGGGCTAGACAAGGCAGTATCTTCTTGTGGACCAGCAGCAGCCTAAACAGCATCTCTGAGCACAGTCTAACGTCAGTGTTTGAACATCATGGACTTTTCCCTTACAATCCCTAATTGCCTGCTAACTGTGGAGGTACCCGGTGCCGTCCGATGGCCACCCTTCTGCTTGTGCTGACCTGCAAAGCCATTTAAGCCACGTAACTGTTGAACTGCTCAGAGACCTCCCTCACATCAAAGGTCTGCTGCGTTTCTCAAGCTCTGGGTTTCCCGTGCCTTTAATACCTGGCATGCCCAACCAGACAGGTAGTCCCAGAGCATACCTGACTTGCACTTGAGGGCTAGTGCTGGGAGGAGGGAAGGGGAGAAGTGACCACGTATCCAAGAACTTCAGATATGGGAGACCCAATTCTGAAGCAACACTAGAAGGAAATCTAGTGCTTCTATGTGCACTGTTGGAAATGGTGCAAAGAAGTTTCCTCGAGACACGAAGCTGTTCTACTTAGCATGAAATAATTATGCAAATGCCTCTAGGAAGAGGTCAGAGAAATCATAAAAGCTAGTGCCCATATTAGCAGCGCATCGGGTACGTTGGGTGTCTACAGCTCCCATGAAGGAGCACAATGGAATGAAAATCCTCAGCAAAGTTCTCAGCTGAGATGGGTCACTGTGAGAAATAATAAGGTGGCTTTGTTTCTAATTATGCACTCACAGCCGGTGGCACGCTATTTTAATTTTAAGGGACTGTCTGTGATAAGAAGCAACCAGTAAGAGGAGAGTGAGAAACTGGAGAGAAGCTAAAGCACTCCAGGAAATTCCACCAAATCCCTGGATAGACGTCGTCTCACATGTTGAGAAGTGTGATGCTGCAGCCCTGGAGGAGTTATCTTGGTTACGAGAATATTGCAGTATTGCTGTGTTTGGTGAAAGTACCTGTTAGAAGAGCAAGATGGAGCGACAGTGCTTCCATAAAATGTATTGGGATGGAAAAATACTAAAATATGGTTCATAGAAAGAACTGAAGGTGAGATTTTTCAAAAGTAGTTTTAAAGTTGACATTCAGTTCTCCCCCATTTCCACTGGGAAAAGGGTATCCAAATTGGACGCCTTTGAAAATGCCTCCTTTTTTTTTTTTTTGAAGGGACGTAAATTAATTTTAATTGGTTTATATTCTTCAGCCGTTTAAGCACTTTGGAAAATGTCACCATGAGTCAACAAAGATGTGCTAATCGATTACATCAGTGAGTTTAACATTAGCATCCCAGTATTAAATTAATTCCTCAAGGTTTATTGTATGGCTTCTAAAAGAAGTTGTCTCCAATTAGACTGGGTTGCATGAAAAATACTGGTAACCTTAGTGCTTTGGGGCAGTATAAATAATCTAACTTTGATGTCCTGAAGTTTGAATGCTGACACGCAAAATCATAATGTTCTTTCACTGCCTGATCTAGTGTCCACACAAGTCAGACAGAAAATTTCTGATGACTCCAACAGGTCTTGACTCAGGCTTTTAATATGGCTTTTTTCCACCCTAGTTAATGTCTGACCTCATAAAGCTTTGTTCCTGTAACAAAAATCCTAGGGAATCTCGTTCTGTCCAGTACCTGACTTCTGCCTCATTTCTTAGAAATAGCAAGGTCATTTGCTAGCAATGTTGAACTCAGAACAAAGCCTAAAGGCTGGTAAGTACGTAGCTTCTTTAAACACATCGGCATTTGGACAATAAGGTTTTATAAAGTATAGGATTCATTGGGTTTTGGCTAATAATCAGCAACTCGGGTGAGAGGTCTCAGTTCTGGTTACAATTTGTGAGATACAAGAATTCTGCACATCTTAAAACACTATATCTAGTGGTGTGGAACGAGGCTGGTAGTAAGTTCTGATGGTGGGAGGCTGTCCTGCAACCAGGCTCGTCCACTGGAGGGGACAACACTGCAGTCCAGCAGTTAATGTGCTGGACCGGGCCCATGCAGCTGTGTTCTTTACTCCTGGCCTACAAACTGCATTGTATGAATTACTACAGCTCTGCCAGCCTGAATTTCCCTCTGTTTAAAGGAAGAGAATGATAATTTTTTTTTTTTCCACAAAACTCTTTTGGTAGGTGCTTGCTTTGTTTGATTAGGACCAGCTTGCTTATTATTACTCAGACAGCAAAAAAAAAAAAAATTCAAAGAAGCGAGAATTTTTTAGATGGTGCCATTAATTTTTTTATGGCATGTTTTGCATTGGTAGTGTAACAAACTGGAAAACCACAGCTCTCTTTGAACCTCACTTTCTTCCTGCACACAGAGTTTTTCGATTTCACAGCGCACCGCTGATTCCAGAGGGGAGGGGGGGGTGGGGGGTAGAGGGGAGAAGAGAAGTGATGATTTTGGCAGCGGCACCGTTATGATTTGCTAAAATAGCAGCTTGGCAAATCTGGTTTCTCAAATATCTCATGTTTTGTTAATTACTGACAGCTTTGTTTTTAACTGAACGTGAAACAATGTGGAGAAATGGGCAAGCGTGGCCCCTGACTCACCACTGCCCGGCTGAGCTCGGCAGGTGGGAGCAAGCCGTCTCCAAGAAGGGGCCCGAGCTGCAGGCACTGCCCCAGTTCATGAGGCTCAGCAGATAGATGCAAGGGGAGAGGTCCTGGCACCCATCTATGGGATGCCCAAGAGGGACTCTTTCCACCCTGGGCTTGCTGGGCCAGTAGGAGCTTGGAAATCTTGCCACACAGGAATGTGAAGCCGGGTGCTCAGCCCCCGGGGTTTCTTGGTGAGGTACCCCTCTCCCCAGCCATGGTTCAATACGGGAAAAGACAAGGCATGGAATGGCTTGGGGGAACTGTTAGCCTTGGTTCTGTCCCATGTGGAGAATCCAGGGGATCTGGCCACTCTAGATCACTCAGGGACTGGCAGCATCCCTTCAGGGGCCAGTGTGTTTCAGACCATCAGACCATGGTGAAGTTGCAGCAGGGGAGATTTAGATTAGATATTAGAAAGAATTACTTTACTGAGAGAGTGGTCAGGCACTGGAACAGCCTGCCCAGGGAGGTGGTGGAGTCACCATCCCTGGAGGTATTTAAGAAACGTATAGACATGGCTCTTCAGGGCATGCTCTAGTGCCCAAGGTTATTGGTTTATGGCGAGGTGTTCAGTGTGGGGTTTAGTTGGTGGGTGCGGTGTTTTTGGTGGGCGTTTGGTGTGGTGTGGTTTTTTTTGGGTTTTGGTTTTTTTGTGTTGGTTTTTTTTTTTTTTTTTGTGGTTGGACTTGATGATCTCAGAGGTCCCTTCCAACCACTAAGATTCTGTGATTCTGTGTTTACCTGGGAATACATCTTCAGAGGTAGATGGAGCCAGGTCACCTTACCTACGTTTTCTTAAGACTAGGGTCCACATCTCATGAAAACAGCAAAGTGCGAGATGGATGTCTGAAGAAAGCGTGAGCAAAGTGGGCCAGAGTGGACACTCCTCTTACACTTCATCTGTTAGCATTCCCTGGCCACCTGGAAGTTCACATGAACTAGTATCTCCACATACTTTGAGTGATGTTCAGTGTCCCTGTGTCAACCAACACAGGGCATGCGCAAAGCATGGCCTCATTGGGCAAGCTTGAGAGCTGCTCTTTGGGCTGGAATCTCCTAGGCAGAAACATGGAAGCTTTGTATTTGCAGGTATCTGTTCTGCAGCTCCTGCCCTCCCTGCTCCTCTCCCAGTGAGCATTATAGGACCCTGGTACCAGAACATGGGGAAATTGAAAGACCTAGGAAAGTGGAAAATTCAAAGGTAATGAAAGACAGATGATTTCTTATGCCTGTATGCATGTAACTAATGGATTCACTGCTCCAGGAGATCTCAGGGGCCAAGAACATTGCAGATTTTTAAAAAAAAACAACTGATACCTTAAGAGATAACAAAAATATCCAGCCAAGCTAAGAAATTTGACAAAAGCAAAAGACATTCTTCAACTCCAAGGTTTATAGCCATTTCTAATGAGTGGGGAGTAGGATTAAAATATTCCTGGGAGCCAGGGTTCCTAAAGATGCTTGTGTGATGACAAGAGAGTGGACGAGCAATACTGCTGGCCATGTAAAGCTATTCATGCATAACTGTGCTCTGGATGATCCCATGGCAACTTATTTTTTGACCTATATTTATTGTATTGGGTAAATGTCACGTCTACTTTTTGTCTCTTTATTAGCATCGCTCATCAGGCGCTCTGTGTGTGTGTGTGTTTGTATATGCACAACACATAGACATAATTACACATAAGTCCTTTGGTGTCACTTTTCCCAGAGCAGTGTAACACTTCGCATATGAAATGAGTTTTTATAGAAATAATGCTACAGAGATAATTTTTTCCAACCATTTTTTCCTTTTTACTAATACATAAGAGAAATGGAAACAGTGAGTCAAAATATATCTGTAATCACATGGCATGAAGAGAGGAATTCAATTTCAGAAATGCTGAGCTTTGTGCCTCGGTGCAGGAGGAAGTCTGCAAACTTGGGCTGTACAACACACATCACAGATCTGGCGCTCATGGCTGATAAACTGTTTTGAGAAGCAGCAGCATCTCAGCCCTGATTTGTCAGAGATTTTTTGCAACTGTCCTCTCACCGAAGTGAACTGGAGCTAAGGAAGCGTTCTGGGAAATCGAGCCTGTAGGGTGAAGGCAGAGCACTGGGAATACAGGCTGCTAACTTTGGCCCTTCCACAAACTCATTCCTTGACCTTCAGCACATCAGAAGAAGGGCAGGAGTCCAAGAGTGATTTGGGGCTGCTTTTCCATCATTGGGTTGTCCCTCTTTGACTAGCGCTTTTTTGCCTTGCTGTCCTTCAGGATCTCATTTTCTCAGACCAAAACGAAAAGGATGGGGGGAGAGGGGAGGGAAATCCCTTAAAAAGGGACCCTGATTTACAAAGTCCAAGCCCCAGTCTCAGAAAACCTTTTCTGCCAGGTTTCTCCTTTCTTACACCGTGTAGAGGAGAAAGTATTATGCTGTGAACTAAGATTTTGCTGGATGAAGCACTGAATAATGTTTCTGCTTGCAGTCTTTCCCCCCCTGCCCACCCCTACCTCCCCATCCTGCGTATTCCCTCCTGCCGCTGTGTAGGGAAGAAAGACTGCACTCCTGCCCCACAGGTGGAGAAAAGCCTCCTGGTCCCACTGCCCAGGGCTCCTCTGGGATGATGATGCTGCCACAGACCCGGGGACCAGCTCTGCACCCCCTGGATGCTCCACCAGCACCCCAGGTACGGGCGCTTGCCAGGCTTCCCTCTGGCAGGTCATTGCCTTGACCTCTAAACAATGGAACTGTATTTAAAGAAGGAAGGGATAAAAGGGAATAATAAAAAAAAAAAAAGAAACCAAGCGATGGCTAGGATTAAAGCAAAGAAAAAAATTACAGGAGTGCAAGTACAAAGGGGGTTAAAAAAGGAAAGAGAGAAAAAAGAAACGGGAGACTTGAATAGCATTGAATATTTGAATTTCTTTTGTTTGAGAGGGTTTTTTCTTAAAGCCGCTTGGAAATGTGGAGGTTTTTTGGTTTTTGTAGCATTGAATATTTGAATTTCTTTTGTTTGAGAGGGTTTTTTCTTAAAGCTGCTTGGAAATGTGGAGGGATTTTTGTTGTTTTTTTTTCATACAGGTGTTGTTTATACATTTTTCCAATTAGAAGAATCTCCTTTATATATTTAGCACTATTTAGAGGGGACTGGGAAGATAAGGCTGCTGAGGAATGCTTCAGGCTAAAGCTAGGTTCTCCAAACTGGCTTTTGTTGCGCCAATGTGAATCACTTAATAATTCATATTTCAGAATACATTAATGCAAATGATAATTTTAGCTTGCTATTGAATTTTTAAATATGCAATACAAGCAATTTATGTTTCTGTTCATTTTCCCAGGTAAAACTGTTTAGACGTTTTTAACATATGCTTGGTTTCACTCATCATATATCATCCCATTGTTTTAATTTGCAGTAATTAAAAATTAGGAGCATCACAAATAATACATGTAGCCCTATGTTCATGGAAAAATAACATGGAACCGATACTCAGTCTTGCACTTTGAATGAAAGAGATTTTTCAGTGTAGCTGCAGTAACAAAATAGGAGTGTCCTATGTTTATGCAGACAATCTATATCTAAACAGCAATTAATATAATTAATCTGTATCTATCTCTTTAAATCATTATAGTTTTTTTCTGGACGTTTTTTAGATTTACAAAGAGTATTTGGTGTAGGAAGGACAAACACGTTGTTCCTCTCCTACTGGGCTGGCTAGATAATTAGAAGACTGAATATCAGAGGTTATTGAAGAGTCACTTTCTTTTTTGGTTTCTGGAAACTAATTGTCAGCTTTGACTCCACTTTTCAGAAACATGGTGGGAGCTCAAGTGGCAGGTGAGCTGAGAGGCCCAGAGAGCCCAAGCCATGAACTTCCCTTGGGGAAAGGTAAGAAATTCTGTGGTTTTGCATTGCTCCTCATCCCTCCAAGCTCACCATGGGGTGGGAGTCAGACGTGCCTGCCCAAGTGACGATGGTCCAGCAATGTGCCACTTTGTAGGGATATATTTATAGCAGCAGTTTGGGACTGGGGATGCACCATCCTGCAGTATCTTGCTCTTCCATGAGCAGTGCTTGTGCCCTCCATGACTTGTCATGAAGAAATAAAATGTCCACAGAGGGGGCCAAGGGGTGAGAAGGAGGATGCCCTGAGGCCCAGCTGTCCCTTCTCTCTTCCTCATATTTCTGACAGTGGCCCTCCAGCTCCAGCGTGCCCGTGGGGATGTTAGCTTGGCCCTTCCCATGTTCAAGGGGTCATGTAACTTCCCTCCCATTTGACTGTTCCTGTATTGAAGGACAAGAAAGAAACTTCCACACCCTCTTCTCTACCCCTGGGGGAGATGCACCATCCCTTTACCTTCCTACTTTTCCCTTCTGGGCAAGAGAAATAAAAAATATTGCCTTCCATCCCTTTTCAGGACAGCAAAGCCATCCCTTACCACCGACAGTGTCAGACTGCATTCCACAAACACCTTCTAGCCCCTGGCTTTCACTCAGCCGTGACTGCTCAACTGTGATAAAGCGGTAGCATTTCCTAGATATGAGATCTACAGACAGATATGACCCACGTAACTGCTGGACATATCCCTGAGCTCCCATATGCAAATCTCATCCTGTACTTAATCAAATATCATCCATCCGGGGGGGAAGAAAAGAAAAAATGAAGGCACTATTAGAAAGGAAATGGTAATGAGAAGAAAAGAGATATCAAGGAACCAAAATAATTTATTATAAATTAATATTACAACCTGGGGATATAAATATGTCTGGTTATTGGAACGCACATTCTCCCCCTTAAACCATTGCTAGAAGCATAAAACTTCCCACGACATGCTGTATTGGTCAATGTATCTCTGTAAGAAGGTGCTTTGTATCTCAGAGGTAGCATAAGAGCCATTAGATGTGGGTGTTGCTATGGTAACTGCTCTTTTTTTTTAATTGAATAGCATAGTAAGTAGTCTTGTAAAACCCACCAACCCGTAACTTGCTGGTGCCCTGAGGCAGCATTAATGCAAGCACCTTTTCTTTGTCTTATTTCCTTCCTAGAGAGATGCAGGTATCTCAGCAGAAGCTACATCTTTCCAAGGGTAGTAACTGTGCCAGGAGAATATGTCCAGCTGCCTCTTAGTAAAGGGATGATAAACACCAGGCCAGGTAAGATATACCAGCTTTATTCCAGCCCACTTTATATACCATAGGGTCAGGTAGCCAGAAGACTCCCCCCTTCTTTTACAGCTGAGATGGGTAGCCAGAATCTTTTGCTAATGTGCCATCTTTGACTTCTTTCACAAAGACTGCCCACTCCTCCCCCCACACTCCCGCTCTGCCACCCGCCCCAAGCCACAATGTTGTATTGCAGCCAATTAGTAAACCACCAAAATGAAGCCTTCCAGTGCACCAGCCAGTTCAATGAGATGATTTTTGTTTGGTGTAAAATTTACTGGTTTTCTTTTTCTCTTGACGTGTGTCAAGTGGATACTTGTCAAGTGTGACTAAATCTCCAAGACCACCTGCTTTTATAGTCCTCCTTTCAGAAGAGTAATGGTCTTAGCTGGATCACCCACCTCGATCTTGGACCCTGCCTGTTCTTGCTGTTGCTCCTCTTTTAAATCAGTAGCAGAGTATTTTTACAAGTACAAGAGCACCAGCCCTCCTCTGAGCAAAGGAGACGGTCTCCCTGGTTGAAGTAAGGCTTGTTTAATTTGGACAAATACATCAATTTTTCAGCTTCAGCTCCAGAATTCCCCTTACCACTGCTGACAGGCATGCCCTGTCATGGTTTTGCTGTGGGATGCTCTGCATGGGGCTGTATCTCCAATTTAATTGCCCTTGGCACTTGCAGCTCTCCCCTGGAGTCACCACCAGACTGTATTTGACCTGACTAAAGCATGCTCATACACCTACTAAGAAAGCCGCCAGCAGTGGAAAGGGAACAGCCATCACTTCCCTTGTCCTTCTCCTTGGCCTCAACAGAGCTGTCAGGTTTTAGGTGATGCTCGGGCAGGTCCTGCCCCTGGCTGACCAGAAGAGCTCCCACGCCAGCCAGGGACTACTGGCTTTTCTCTCTCTGTGCCTCACAGTGTTGTGTCCCTTTTTTAATGTTTGTAATTCCCCATGACCAATCATCCCTATGCTTTTCTGTGCAAACCCACTGAATGGAGCAGTGGAGATAACTGGTCTTGATGTTCAAAGAATAACTGTAAGGCTTCTTTTGTCTGGGATTCTCATTTATATATTGTCTAGGGCAAAGTCCATAGCTGAGATCTTGGGAATCCCCATTCAGGTGCTACCAAGCAAGGGTAGCACTGACACAGTTTTAAGAGATAAACGTGTTTGGTTTTTTTTACCTTGAAGTTTTCCTGGTCATCTAAAAGTTCTGCTTCGGATACTGCATGGTTTCAGTTTTGGCAGGGCTCAAACTAATCAGATCCAGAACCGTGGGTTCTCCTACCTACGTCTTCCAAGAGGCTCTCACAGCACCTGACATTTGCCAGTAGGATTGGGCTGCCCACCTAATACTGCTCTCTTCTAAAGCATTGAGGGGAGTGGGCACTCTCCCACCTCCAGGCTGTATCCCAGGCTGGGCAGGGCACTGTGGGAAAAACAATTCAAGATTTATTGGGTTAGACTTTGCTCCAAGGCCCCTGCCTATGTATTTCTTCAATGGCATTTTGATGCCATTGGATAAAAAAAGGATAGACAGAAATGATGCCTCATACAAATCTCAGCTTCAGACAGCTGTAAACTTTGGGTACATTAGAGATAGGAGCTGAGCAGTATGGCCAGAGCCCATGTATTTATTAACCAAAAGTGAGAAAATTCATCCTGCTTCAGAGAACTAAAGTGAACTTTGGGTGGCACATAAGCCTGGTGTTACTCTGCCATTTGGGAAGTTAATTTCCCCTTAGAAGGAAGTTACGGTCTTTAATCAAAGGCTTGTGAAAAGTGAGTCATTTTGCTAGGGTGGCAAGGGCTTCTAATTTGTTTTGATATTTTTGGTCCTATCTAGGGAATGTCCTTTATTGGAAAAGACAGATTAAAAAATAGATAAAAAAGAGGAGGAAATGCTTGATGTGCACTTGAAGAGCCTGGATTTGTTCAAATACAAGCATGGAAAGTCTGAGTGATCTTCACATTCAGATCACAACTTCACTGTAAAGGAAAGGTCACTTTTGCTTGTGTTCTGGGGCAGCTTTTTCTCTTTTGTCCCCTTGGTAAGATCTCTCCTTTTGTATTATTATGGATGTACCTTGGTTTTGAACATTTCCTTTTTTCTTTTCTTCTTTTTTTTTTTTTTTTTTTCCTTTTGTATTATTATGGATGTACCTTGGTTTTGAACATTTCCTTTTTTTTTTTTTTTTTTTTTTTTTTTTTTTTTCCGTACAGAGAACAGATATTTCATCTTTTAAAAGATTTACAAGAAAAAGAAATAATATATGCACCACTGTGGAAAAGCATGTCTCTCTTCATACCTTTGCATTTTACAGGAAAATATGTCATTCCTTTCAGATCCATGAATTAAGATGCACTATTTTTTGCTGAAGGCTATTTTAAATTAGGCTAATAAATTGCTGCTCTCTGCCTTGCGTGATAATGCATTACATTATCTACTGATGTACACGTATTGTTTGACTCTAATGGTGTGGAAATTAAATGTTAGACATGGGCCAGATGTTCCTATAGATGAATATGAAGTATGACTCTGTCGTAGCTGAGTCTCAATGGGACAGAAGGTAGATGGTGAGGTTTTCTGAACAACAGCAACAAAAAAATCTTAAGTGGGTCACTCGCATCACACCCGAGACCCAGCCCTAACACTGAGCTGTTGAGGAGCATTATCAACCTGAGCTCCGTTATTATTCCTCGGCCAGAGCTAGTGCCTTTCTTATTTCAAATGCTTCAGTGCTTATAAAGCCACAAAAAAAAAATGGCTCGTAGAGATGGAAATGTTTGCCATCCCTGTCAGACTGACAGAAACCGCTCCGGGTGCATCCCTGGCTCCTGTCTTAGCTACAAGCATTTTGAAGCTCTCCCTCTGCCCTTCCCCCTCTCCCTGTGTATTTTCATGCAGTGGCTGAGGGGGCAAACAGATGTACATTACAGTGAATATTAATGAAGGTCCCCCACCGGCATCTCCTCTCTGGAAAAGACAGGGGGGGAACAGTTTACAATCTACCTCGCAGGGCTAAATTACCCAGTGACACATAATCCAAGTACCAGCAGAATGCTGGTGAACATGGGTATTTAGGATGTTTGATAATGATGGACAGGGGCATTTTGAGAATCATTAACAAAGCAGCTTTGCTTTGGGAATGTTCTGACTCTCTACAGCCCACTAGCACCTAAAAATAAAAGAAAAATAATCCCAGCCATGAGATTAATTGAACGTTAATATTTGTGTGTGCATATGCACATGTATGTTTGCATTGTGTGTGAGGTGGGAAGGAAGGACAATTTTGGCATTATCAGTAAAGGTCTGTGAGCAAACCAGAAGGACTTTCGGGAGTAGTGAGTTGGTAATGCACGGATGCTTTGTCACCAAAAGGGAGAGGTGAACTTCCTTTTCTTTTTCCTTTCCTCAGAGAGGATTCTAGGAGCGGCTGGATTCAATCCTAGTCCCAGACATGGTAAGTGTTTTATGTCTAAAGGATTACATACACACAATCAATCCTTTATATCACTTAACTAAGATTTCATTAGCATGCTAATAGTCACTTACTGAGGATCTGTTGCAGCAAGAAATCTCTGAATCTCAAGGGGTAACCTTGAGAGGCGTCTCTACTCAAGGGGAGATGCTGGCATGCAGCCCACTCTCATGCAGGAGAGCTCAAAGGACTCTTGGGCTGTTTACTGTTTATGGGGTCAGCATTGCTCAAGTTGCCCTTGGCTATTGTGTTGTCATCTGTCTCCCCGAAACCCCGTTGAGCCAGGTGGAGTCACCACAACTAGATGCACCCATTATGACTACCACGGTAGGTTATCACTTGAAGAGGGTTATGGTAGATAAAGGTAAGGTTGGCACCTGGGGTGGTGGAAAACCATCACACTGCCCAGCTTCCTGTCAGGGTAGTATTTCTGCAAAGACTTGGGTATAAGCTTGTTTTCGTGTACCCAAGCTCACCAAAGGCCAGGGATTGTGAGGAGTTCTGTTATTCCCCCTGCTGAATGTGGCAGTCACCCCCAAGAGCACCAGGCCCTGAGAGCAGGCTGAGCTGGCCACATCCATGTCTCTGTGAGCCGTGTGGTGTGGTGGAGGGAAGATGGGCAGACGGTGTACCCCAGCACAGCCCACAGCCATCACCACCTGTTCCATGGCTGTAGGAATCACCAAAGGGACCTCACCGTGACCAAGCCAGAGTCCTTACCAGGGATAATGCTGCAGTGCTGAGGCCAGGTGAAAGCCAGCATTAGGTCTTCAGCATATGATTGGTAGAAAGCAAGGCTCGTTCCCCATCTAGCTGCAGTGTTTCTCAGGCCTCTTCAGTGGCAGGCACCGTTGGATATACTCAAGAATGTTTTCATCACAGCTAACAGAGGGCTATCCAGATTGCTCGTAACTGTTTTTAGCACAGTAAACATGCAAACCAAGTGCCTGGGGAAAGAAAAAAAAAAAAAAAAAAAGAAAAGAAAAAGCTGTCCTTGCAGTAGCTGATCATTTTTAATTAAATCTCAATCTATCAATCTAGTTAGTGTGTGAGAGGGAGAGAACCAGCCCTGAGTGATCTAGGATGTGGGTGATCTGAGATGGCTGCTCGCTCTGTGGCCCTGCGTAGAGGCCAAACCCAGCTGAGGAGGCACTTCTGCTGCCAGTATGAGGACAAGGCACAGGGGCAGGAGGGTCCCACCAGCCTGATCTCCATCATACAGCTCGTGGGCTGTAGAGAGACTCTGTCAGAGCCTGGAGCGAGCTTCTGTCAGAAGGTGATGTGAGCAGGGAAAGCAGGGTTCATAGCAGTTGAGTGTCTTTGATGGTACCACGAGAAGCCTGAGCACTTCTGCCCATGCTGCTGCACTACCAGCTTCCTCCCCAGTCGGACAATGCTGAGCATAGCTCAGGAATGCCAGATGCCACAGCAGGTAGGCACCATTTGGGGTGGGCACCAGAGCATGGGGCACTCCTCCTGGGGATCCTGCACCCTTGACATCTGGAGTCCCACTCCTCTGTGGGTGAGGAGAGGGTAAGGGGGGTGTGAGTTACCTTTTGTTCTCTGGGCTGAGGGATTTACCCTTTCTAATGCAACTGCTTCAAAGTACTTTAAAATGTGAAGGTAGAAAGGGTTCATTTGACAAAATGTGATATTTACTGTCTTGACATCTTTTCTCTTCTAGAGGCAATGTTAGCCATGTTGTTCATGAATGAATAACAACAAAGGAAAAAAAAAAAGTAAAGACAGTTGCCAGTTTTTATACCAGTTTTGGGTCTGAGTGGAGGCGGGAGGGGGAGAGAATAGCATGCGTTTATCTGCGTTTCAGGAACAATGAACCTCAAACCTGAAATTATTTCCTATTTGAAAATAATTCTGAAATAGATTTTTATTGACAGAGCCAGTTTAAATCACTGTATAGTCCCCAGCATCCGAGCTCTTGTAAATCACCTGCAAGCTTCTCCTCTTCTCCAACTGTATTTCAGGTTTAACTGAAGCTCATCACCAGGTAGCTGGAGAAATATCTGAGAGAAGGTGAGGGGAAGAGAGAGACTCAGGGACTGATAACTTGCAGAGAAAGTGGGAGGAGGGTTTTAAAACATGAAACTATGCAAATATTTTCTTTTAGCATTTAGATAGCAGAGGCTCCCTAGATCAACACATTCATATACACGTGCTGACATATGTGTTCACAAATCACCAGAGACAACCCGAACCAGACACTTATCCTCCCCACCACGTACAGTATTAGGTGAGAATTACTTCAGATGTTATTTGATAGTCTAGATTTTTTATAAACTATTCTTGTCACTGAAAAGGATCGTGACAGCACTAGGGTTCATACTGGGTCTGTATCCTCCCTCCATAAAAGGAGATGTTTGCCTGTAGGTCTGACTGCATATTACTTTTATCCTCTGTGGGTAAAATATAGCAATCTGATCACTATGGCCTGCTCACAGTGTGCATTACCTCTTCTACTGTTAGTTTTCATGAGTGAGCTGGCCTCAATTTCAACTCCCAGTTGTCTGGTCTGGGCTCACCACTAATAAAGAGTATGAGTAAGAAAAGGAAATTCTTCTTCAGAAGTCAGTAAAGTGGCTCTCAACTCCATGACGTTGTTTCCCCTTCAGGATCTGTCCGTACAATCAGCCACACACAAGCCTGCCAGAAAATATTTGCCTTGAAAATAAACAAGATGATAAACCTTCATTTAATGTTCACAACTGCTAGCTCTGTTTGAGGAGTCCAGAGTGAATAATGTGTGGTAATTCAGAGACAACTCAAGAGCTACCTGACCTCACTGAGTTATTGATGATGAGATGGGGAGCTCTTCATGAAGCCCTGAGCACTCTTTGTGGGCTGTTGCTTCCTGCTCCCCTTGACCAAAAGCCTCTCATCAGGGAAGCAGGGCAGATGTTCCCACTTCTTCAGCTGTACTTTTGTGACTATCTCATCACAGTGGATATTTTGGATATGGCGGATGCATTGGCTAGTTATCTACTGGAACTTCAGTATGGCCTTTGACACTGTCTCTGGTAAGATCCTCATAGACAAGCTGTCAATGTATGGGCTGGACGAGCAAACAGTAAGGAGGACTGAAAACTGGTTGAAGAGCCAGGCCCAGAGCCCGGTGGTCAGTGGCATGAAGTCTAGTTGGAGACCAGTAACTAACAGTGTACCCCAGAGGACAGTACCAGGTCCAGTCCTGTTTAACATCTTCACTAATGATCTGGATGATGGGGGACAGTGTACCCTCAGCAAATTTGAAGATGACACAAAACTGGGAGGAGTGGCTGATATGCTAGAGAGTCATGCTGCCATTCAGAAAGATCTCAACAGGCTGGAGAAACGGGCTAACAGGAAAATCATGAAGCTCAACAAGGAGAAGGGCCAAGTTCTGCACCTGGGGAGGAACAACTCCCTGCACCAGTACGAGCAGGGGGCCACACAGCTGGAAAGGAGAAAAGGACCAGAGGTGTCCTGGCGGACACCAAGTTGAACATGAGCCAGCCGTGTGCCCATGTGGCAAAGAAGGCAAATGGCATCCTGGTCTGCATTAGGAGGAGTATTGCCAGCAGGTCAAGGGAGGTGATTCTTCCCCTCTACTCAGCACCAGTAAGGCCACACCTGGAGTCCTGTGTCCAGTTCTAGACTCCTTAGTAGAAAAGAAACATGGACACGTTGGTGAAAGTCCAGTGAAGGGCCATAAAGATGATTAAGGGACTGGAGCATCTCTCCTATAAGGAGAAGCTGAAAGACCTGGGACTGTTCAGGCTGGAAGAGAGAAGGCTCAAGGGAGGATCTTATCAAAGTACATAAGAAGACAGGGACAGGTTCTTTCCAGTGGTGCCCCAGTGACAGAACAAGAGGCAACAGGCACAAACTGAAACTCAGGAAGGTCCCTCTGAACATCAAGAAAAAGTTTACACTGAGCGTGACGAAGCACTGGCACACATTGCCCAGAAAGGTGGTAGAGTCTCCCTCCTTGGAGATATCCAAAAGCCATCTGGACATGTTCCTGGGCAGCCTGTTCTAGACGACAGAACAAGAGGCAACAGGCACAAACTGAAACTCAGGAAGGTCCCTCTGAACATCAAGAAAAAGTTTACACTGAGCGTGACGAAGCACTGGCACACATTGCCCAGAAAGGTGGTAGAGTCTCCCTCCTTGGAGATATCCAAAAGCCATCTGGACATGTTCCTGGGCAGCCTGTTCTAGATGGCCCTGCTTGAGCAGAGGGGTTGGACAAGATGACCTCCAGTGGTCCCTTCCTACCTGAACCCTTCAACGATTCTGTGATCTTAAAGATGTTACAAAAGGTGAATAAAAAGCAAATAAGCCTCTGAGACCCTGTTTTATTAAGATGTGCTGTTACAACAGGGAAGGGAGGTATGTAGTCATGTATCTAGGTATACAGGGGATTGGGTGCTGAACTGAGAAGCACTAACATGATGACTTAATGTGCAGCCTTGTTCCCTTAAGCAGAGAGAGCTTGTCATCTAGCCTTTGGCACTCATGGTGAAAACAAGGGTAGAGACAGTCCTGTCTCATCTCTGAGAGTGCCTGAAGTGGCCTTGATTACCTACTGAGGCGTCTTAGTCCGAGCGAACAAGTTTCTTATCCATCTCATAACACCTCCTTTGGTTTTAACATGGCATGTGCCCTATGTGTTAATTAGTTTTCCTGCAACTCACATTTCAAAGGACTGTAGCTCTTCAGTGGGAGGAAACCAGGACAAGCCAATAGGAGCTATTCTGATAATATGACTCAAGAAACCATCAGGTTTTCCACGCTCACAAAGTATCAGGAATTTTGGCAACAGTACCTTCCATTTACTGCTGTGGAAAAAAATGTCATCAATTCTTAATTCAGTGGAAACTGCTAAATTAAAAATCCTTAAAGTATCTCAATGATCTTAAAGGATCCAGGGAAATTTAGGGCTTGATTCTGCATCTGTCAACTGAATGGGCATATTCCTCTTGTACTCTGTGGGACCAACACTAGACCCTGGTTAAAAGTGCTTCAGGCTAAATACAATCAGTATTTAGTGATTGAGAGGGGGAGAGAGATGGGGGGCAACCCAACCTAAGTATTTTCCTTTTCTGATAAAGGTGAACTGTTGTCATTCTGGAAACCCTCACTTTACAGACTTCCCTAAAGGAGATGGGTGGGGTTTTCCACATATTTGCCTCAAAATTCTGCATCCTTAAAGTGATATGATGACTGTCCTTTGTTAAAATGATTTTTTAAAGCACGAAGGGATTCCCATGGTGGGCAGGCGGTAAGAAAGTGAATGTCAGGCATTTTCTATCCATTCCCCAGAAGAAGTTGCCCAATGATCCTGCACAGGAGGTTCTCAGGTCTGTGATGGTCTTGCCTTATGTCTGTGGTTTCAAGGTCTCTGCAAAGACTTCCATGGAAACTCTTAAATGAGATCTTGTCTTTCCTTTTTATGATGTGGACCTATAGCCAAGGAAAACTGGGCCAAGATCTCCAAACCCACACAGGCCACCACTGCAAGCAACATCTGATCGGAACTGCTACCATACAAAGCTGATCACATTTCAGCTGATGACCCAGCTGACTGATCACTGCTCACATAAGCCAGCCAGCCCTCTTATTACTAACAGCTTTAGCTGGAACCATTACTTAATTAAAAATGCCTTGACCGGTCCCATCCCCGTGGGAAGCCGAGACCAAAAAGACTTTATAAGAAAAGCTACTGTGATTCCAAATGAAAAACCTACCCTGTCTTTTTCCCTTTGCTCTTTAATTCCCACTGCAGATTCACGTCCTGGTGAGTCATGACACATGCACAGCACATATGTATGAAATAAGTTGTCTCTCCTGCCCTTCCCCTGCTACACCTCTGCTACACCTGCTCCCTCACCCCCACACCTCATTTTTTTTTTCTAGACCTTATTCACCAAAACTTCTGTGAAAGAAAGAAAGAATTTCCCCCCCCAGCCACCAGTGCTGTTATAATAGTACAAGCGTTCAGCGTGGATGTAACCTACAGCATCAGCTCTGGCTGATGATGTGAGCAATCTCTCTGCCACCCTGAGCTAATCACAACAAGTCAGCTCGAAGTGTCAGTGCAAGATGGACAATTGCTAAATGGCAAAACAGATGGGAAATAATAACCCTTTATTTTACACTGTGAGCCTACCAAGAATTATTTGCTAGTGATAAAAAAATCTCTGCAAACACATCCCTGCAGATAGGTTGAATATGGCCTCATTTCAGAGCTGCTAAGTGAAATACTGAGCAGGGGGTTCCTCTTTGCAAATAAGTTTTTGTTTAAAAAAAAATATAAATTAAAGTTAAGCTGTTCAGAAGTACCAAGTACTTCACGTTGGACCCCTGGCTTCAGATACTGGAATTCTGTCCCACTGAAAATGACTTTGACGAAACGCTCCCAGGCACCCTCCTCCTGCACCACTGGGAGGGTAGTCATGGATAGACAAATAAAGAATGGTAACATCTGAAGGAGAAATCTCAGTGAGCTGGCATAAGAGATGCCACCAGAGCTTGCTTTGTTGTATAAAGCATGAGGGCCTACTTCTGGCTGAGGAAGTAAACAGAATTTGTCTGCAAGCTTATCCTCCTACAGTGCTAAAATATTTCCTTCCTGCACTTTTTCATCTCTTTATTTTTGATTAAATGCCATATCTGCTGCTCCCATCTCCTCCAATGGTTCTCTGTTCTTCCAGCTTCTCTTTTCAGTATTGCCTTCTCTCATTTGTTTTCCTCTTGGCCATTTTGTGCAACATCCCATCATGTACCATCACGTTAAAACATCCTATTGTCTCTCTATAGACTCCAGCTAGTACTTGTAAGCTCCTCTGGCAGTTGTCCTGCAGCAGCCTTTCCATACTAGCACTTCCTTCATCCTTTGCCCCTAGCCAATTATGGGCATTTGTTTGTGTTTGCACAAGGCACAGGCACATTCTTTTTTAAAGATCTTATCCTGCAGCTATGTCAAGTTCCTAACCCCATTTGCATCATCTAAAATGCTGCATTCTTCAAAGATGAAATGAGAGCCTGCTGGCTGCTTATAGTGGCTGATAAAATGGCAACCACGAGAAGACTAAAATATGAAATTAATCTGTATAGGCTGGTTCACGACCCTGACAAAGCAGCTGTCCATGCAATAATCCTTGTCTTTGGTCTACCACTGAGCTAAGCATGAAGAAATTGGCAGATTGGGCAGATTTTTATTACCTAACAGCATCCTTTCCTAATATAAGATCTGAGAAATACGTAAGGAAACTTAAATAACAGGTTCTCTTAATGTGGGGAATACTATATCTTCTCCTAGTTGATCTGCACTTTCAACCTCTTTTTAAGAGACAATAATTTACTCAGGAATGGTGTTGTGGTTTAACCCCAGCCAGCAGACAGGACCACCAGCTGCTCATGCTGTTCTCCCCTTTTACCCTACAGAAGGATATGGAGAAGGGAGAAAAGGAAGGGAGAGGGAAGGGGAAACAATACCTTGGGGGTTGAGATAAAGACAGTTTAATGGAACAATAACAGAAAACGGAAAATAACAACACAGCAACTTATTTGTTTGGGGAAAAAAAGAAACCATGCAACCTTCATTAAGATACTCTAATACTGTTCTACTTAAAACTTGGTATCTACTTTCAGGATGTTGCTGTGCATATGCTTGTTTGCCATTTTAGTGGACATTTTTCTCAAATGTGGCAAATTATATATATATATATAAAATGAAAATCGCCATATGCTCATGTCTGGAGAAGACTTTTTGAAGCTTAGCAACTGAAGCATCTGAAGAGTCCCACTTTCAGACCCTTCCAGCGAGGACACCTCATCCTCTCATTCCTAGACCCAAATTATATGGTACTGCTATCAAGTAAATTTGCATGTTCCAGCCAGCAGTACAACCTAGTCCTTCCTTGCAGTTACTGAAGGATAGTGTGTTACTGTCACTGAAGCAAAAAGCCATGGAATTATCTCTTTCAATACCCTCTTCTCCATCTGCTCACACCCAGAAAAGGAGTGAATGGGATGAGGTAGATTTTTGGGAAAAGGTTGAGCAAGAGAGAGAATCTCAAGCTTAATTCCAATATTTTCCTATTTTTTAACCTGTTTGATTCTGACATCTTGGTATTCTTTCCTTATGATGCAATTATATGCTATCCATTTAAAATATCCTTTTTATTTACAGGGAAGCATAAAAGTAAAATAAATGCATCATTTTCACTGTAGCTGCGTAAAAGGTTTATGAAATTGTCTGTGACAGTCCATTAACAAGGAAAAAACAGAGATATTACTATAGTAACATTCAAAGGTGGTTGCAATGAAAATAAAATAATTCAAACTAAGGCAATATTTGCTCACATAACATGAGTCATTTGGATTGTGAATTCCTGACAATGCTGAAGAAGGGGAAAGTTGTCAAGGAAGAGTGACAACATGTCCCCACTTTGTATGGCAGAATCCAAAGGTTCTCACTGACAACCAAGGAAAAGACAATAACACAAAAGTGGAACATGTATTCCTCTTTAGCAGACTTAAGATATGCACTAACAGTGGGCTGAGTTCTGCTTTCACACATGCTTCGGGTTGCCTCTTGATTTCTGTGCAAGCACCTGCCCGTCGCAGTGAGATATTTGCACAGAGGGGACTCAGCACCCTGACCAGGCTGTGAATATGAAGGACACCACAGAGATCTTCGTGACAGACCAGATATGCAGAAAGAATCTGAGAGCAGATTTTTGCCTTGCACAAGAGCATGGGATCAAATGTGGTCATTCCTGCTCTGCCCCCTGCAAAGTACCTGTAATAATAAATGTAAAGCCTCTGTGCTCCTGAAGAGCTCTGAGCACCTGAACAAGAAATAGCTAAAAACAATGTGCCAAATTCTGTTCTTCCTCTGCACCTCCACTGATGGGCCAGGGATACAAAGTCTGACATTATATTAGCACAGTGCAGGTGGGAACCAGAGCACCACAAAAAGAAAAGAATATGCTTTTTCTATATAGAATGACTGATGAGGGACTCCTGTCACTGTAGATGACAGGCAAAGAAACAAATGGAATAGGAGACCCTGCATATCTCTCTAATGTGCTGTAGCAGTTTGGGTTCATACAATGGCAGCTGGGAGTTTGGGGAGATCCTCCTCAGAACTGCAAAGGCATAGGAAAAAATCAGTCATATCAGACACAGACCCCCCCATCCATCTCTCAGCACTGGAGCTGTCTGCCCCTAATATATGGTACATTTATTCAAGAGTGGGCAAAGCACAGTTCAGATTCCATAAACACACTGAAATAAATTGTACCTTGGAATAGTAGCATGGCCCTGTAAAACAAGGAATGGCACTGATATAAAGTCGATTATCCCTACCTGCCATTCTTAGCCTACCAGGGAGTCTGATTCCAGGTGAGGCAACTCTGCAGGCAGCCACCTGCTTTGGTGGAGGGGAATGGTGTGCAGTTGTTGGGGGAGAAGGAGAAAGACAGTACAGGAACAAAGGGAATACTTTAGCTTTACCCTCTAAAATCCAGTCCTCTCCTTTAAAAACAGATTTTTTTCAAAATCACCTTGACAGCCAGTGTAGCCAGCTCTGAAGTAGGAAAGTTCAAAGATACTGTGCTTCTATTGCCTAAATCTTAATTAGTCTGTGGGTAAATGGGGAACTCTGAAGCTGTCTACGCAGCGATTTTCATGTGCCCTGTTGACTTGAAGAGAGACCGAAGACTCCAGCAACATTCAAAGCTGCCCTCTGCACATGTGTAAATGATTCCACAAAGTGCAAATGTGGTGATTTAAGTCTTAGCCTGAAAGATCTTTTTAAGGATGTGCGTGCTAATTCCAAAAGGAGACTTTCCATGCAGACCTGTAAGTCTCCAAAGAATAGCTGCAAAGTCAGGTTCCCAAAAGTGCTGTGACCCACAGACCTGACACAGACCACTGTGTCTTAGTTTAGCCCAAGATGCTCTGAGCAACAAAATTGTCTAAGCGATAAAATCATCCAGTTTGTAGAAAAATCAGGCTGTGTTCATTTCCATTAAAATCCCTGCTTTGGTTAAGCTACTTTTGACTTACAGTGAGAGATGAATTTGACCTGCTCTCTCTTTCTCATGTTGGGCTGCAGCTGTGCCCTCTAGCACTGTGTATGTATTCCAAGCTCATCTAGATGTCGAAACAAAAGCACAAATTAGATGACAATCTTCCATTCTTTCTGTGTGCTGCCAATACCTGTTTGTCACTATAATGGTATTAATCATCTTTTATTTATAGCGGAACATTGGAAGCTTCCATTTTTCCCTTTTGATTTATTTGTAGGACAACAGGTGCACAACTTAAGCAGGTGTATGGATGTGTGCATATGTTGTGAGTTTGCTGATAGCCACAAAACATCTTTAGTAAATTATTACTTGTATCAAAGCTGCCATTATTTTTATTTCATGCCTAAACTTAATTCCACAGCTGTTAGCTCCCGCAGCCCATTATCTGCTTTGTACTGCGACGGCAGTAATGCAGCTCGTAGGTGCAAGCCCTCCTCTCTCGCCCTCCAAAAACCCCCACAAACAAAGCATACAAACCTAAACCATACACTGCCTCCAGTTTCTGAAAACTTGGGAAAGGTACTGAAAATGTATCAACAGTTTCTATTGGCAACTGCTGCAGAATAGCATGATACGGGTTCAACAGCTGACGTGAAATGCCTTTCCATATGTAAAGCTGTGCCTTAAACACACAAGGGACACTAAGAATAAACTTTTTGCTTTCTTTTTCTTTTGTCTATCAGCAAATGGCTTGTGAAGAAGTGCTGGATTCTTTAAAAAAAATGCAGTTATAATTTTGGATCCAAGCTGTGAGAACACTCATTGGAGACAACTGTTCTCTCATGGGCTAGCCCTGAATAAACAATCACAGCTCTGTGTGATATTACTTCTTAACCAGATTCTAGCATTGAGTTTTTGCCTTGCCATGGTTACTTGCCTTTTAAACCAATGTTTCTTTTCCTTCCTTTTTGCCAAGATTCTTGCTTGCTTGGCAGTGGCTCGTTCTCATTTGAACTTTTGCCCTATTTTAATCTCCACCAAATTTTTACTCTAAAAGAACCTTTTCACTGATATCTTTTTGTTGTCCTGAATTTCTTTTCTTCGTGTGAGAACTTACTTGGGGACATGGCTTACGGGAAAGAGCCCAAGTGACTGTCTTCTTCTGAGTATCCAGCAGCTGGCGGGCATCCGTGAGGAGATTAGAAAACAAAGCCCCAACAGCACAAGACGGTAGCCACTCCTGAAATAAAATTAAATAGGAAAGAAGGTCACACACACATATACACACACTAACTACCAGGTCATTCACTGGAGATTTATTTGTGCTTGTCAGCTCCTGAGCTGGCCTCACTTGAATTCATCTGAGGATAACACCGTTAAAACCCATGTAAGAGCATCATTCTGCTACGTGGGGGTCCAAGGCAGATTCCCTCACTTGTGCCCCTGGAGTTGGCAGAGCACTGGGGTCCTGTGGATCATGTTAGAATCCTAGGGAAGGGGGACATGTCTCTAGTTGTTTTGGGGTAATTCTCCAGGCAACCTGGAAGAAACAAAACAACTTCTATAAAGATGTTAGAATTCCTCTTACACAAAGAGAACAGGTCATCTTGAAATATCTTGACTATTTTTTTGTTATGTGTTTTGTGGAGATTCTGAAAGGAGAAAATAGATGGGAACTTTCTGAAGGCTCTCTCCAAAATATTCCTAGCCACATAGTTGACTAATATTATTCCTACTGCTGAAAAAGAAAAAAATCCACAGCATTCTCTTACTTGCTCATTCGGTTTCTTATTCATTGGAAGACATCATTGTATGGCTCCCTGAAAGAAAGGCAAGTACACGTGAATAACATACATGTATATATGTGCAAACATACATACATACAAACGTACAAAAACACAGTGACAGTATTCCTTACTACTATTTATTATTGGTAAAATCCATTTTCTTACCAGAAGAATAGTAAATTGCCAAATTTCTGGTGTTTGTGAAAGCACAGTTGTTACTATTTAGAAATCTCTCAGTCTTAGGCTGAATTTTTAATGTAAAGTAAAACATAGTTCAAGTCTATTTACCCCTTTGGTGTGCTGCATGTAAAACGGATCACAGCAACATCCTTCTGGTATGTGTATCAGATATTTTGATAGACCAACCAGAGGGCAATGATTTAGTCATCCTTATTCACAGATTAATGAGGAGCTGTGTTCATAGATGAGCAAACACCTAAGACCAACTTTTCACCATTTAAAATCTTCTAACTGATAAGACCAACTTTTCACCATTTAAAATCTTCTGATAAATTTAAATGTAGGACAACCAGCATGTTACTTTTTTCTTTTAAAACATAACCTTACGAATATGTTGTATGTTAGAAGATTTTAAATTAAAGCAGACAATTAAAAGCCTATCTTTGCTCACTCTTATTTATTAACTCTTAGAGAGCAATTTTCTTCACAGTAGCAAAATCAATACTCTGAGATAAAATTTCTAACAAGAATTTCCTTTCTCATAAAATTTTATTGGCAATTTAATTTTTCATCTGTATTGAAATGGTAAAATGTAAAGAACAATGCTTTCTTGCTAGTAAAAAGTCATTATTTACTTTGGAACGCAAGCAGGAGGTACATTTTCAGCTGAGTTCGATCATTTTCTACATCCTTGATATCTCTTCATTTGCACAGAATCCTGGCTGACAGAAAAATCACTAGCTAATTGACTAGACCACTCTTTATATGCGAGTATTGGTTACAATCTGCTTCTCAACCCCCTTGTGTCTGAGTTGGAATTGGGCAAAAGTGCCCGTACAAACACAGCACTGAATCAAGCTGTTACCTTGGGGCAATTTCCCCCTTAATGCCCAATACACAAACTTCTAGTTGAATCTACCTGAATTATTGTGTTTTGCTGTAGCATATGTACAGCAGCAAATCATTGCACTATCTTGGGCACAGAGGAGAAGTAAAAGAGCCCAATGTGTCACTCAGTCCAGGAGGGCAACCCAGACATTTCTGTGAGAAAGACAAGCTCCTTTCCCATAGCAAGCAGGAGACAGAGAATCACAGAATCACAGAATCTTCTAGGTTGGAAGGGACCTTAAAGATCATCTTGTCCAACCGTCAACCTAACTGACAAAAATAGACACCCACACAACAAACAAGGAGCATCATCACTAAACCATACCTCCCAGCACTACATCAACCCGTCTTTTGAACACCTCCAGGGATGGTGCCTCAACCACCTCCCTGGGCAGCCCATTCCAATGTCTGATGACCCTTTCGGTGAAAAAATTGTTCCTAATATCCAGCCTGAACCTCCCCTGGCGTAACTTGAGGCCATTTCCTCTTGTCCTGTCGCCTGTGTCTTGAGAGAAGAGACCGACCCCCATCTCTCTACGCCCTCCTTTCAGGTAGTTGTAGAGAGCAATAAGGTCTCCCCTCAGCCTCCTCTTCTCCAGGCTGAATAACCCCAGTTTCCTCAGCCTCTCCTCATAAGACTTATTCTCCAGACCCCTCACCATCTTTGTCGCCCTTCTCTGGACCCGCTCCAGCACCTCAATGTCTTTTTTATGGTAGGGGGCCCAAAACTGGACACAGTACTCAAGGTGAGGCCTCACCAATGCTGAGTACAGGGGGACAATCACCTCTCGGGCCCTACTCACCACGCTGTTCCTGATACAGGCCAGGATGCTGTTGGCTTTCTTGGCCACCTGGGCACACTGCTGGCTCATGTTCAGCCGACTGTCGACCAACAACCCCAGGTCCTTTTCTGCCCGGCTTTCAAAATTATTTGCATCATTTGAGTCATCACAAGATGCCAGGGTGGACACAAATATCTTGCCTCTGCTATAGCAGGAAAGCAGGGATGCAGCCAAGTCAGGTAACTTCAGTCCAAGACCCATACTGAGACCCACACATTATATAGCTCCCATTGTGTGCTGGTTTCTTGTGCTAGAACCAGTCTTTCTAGCGAATGGAAGCCTCCTTTGATAGCTGGCCCGAGTGCTGAGCAGAACTAGCACAAAATGGTACCTGGCAGAAGTGTGGATGACAACGCATGCGGCCTGGCCATGCGGCTCCCACCAGGTACCAATTAGTACAGAATTTGCCCCACAACATGTAGGCGCAATAATCTAAAGATGCTGGCAAACCCCCTCATTCGGCGTCACCGCTCTTCTGGTGGTAAGTCAAGCTCACACAGCCAGCACAGCTCAGCCTTTGGGAAGGAGGCTTCTCCTCCTACAATGCTGACTTGAGTCCCAGCATCCAGCATCACTTTCCCACACTGAGCAGCTCCTTGATGTGTGCCTAGTGCCTATGACTTCTAGGGGGACTACTCGCCAAGGACAATGCGGCTCAGCAGGCTCTTTGTAAATGTGTGGCCGGGACTCATTCATCAGCAACAAAGACCCCTGTTCCTAAACTGCTGGCAAACCCCCTCATTCGGCGTCACCGCTCTTCTGGTGGTAAGTCAAGCTCACACAGCCATCCTAAACTGCTGGCAAACCCCCTCATTCGGTGTCACTGCTCTTCTGGTGGTAAGTCAGGCTCGCACAGCTCAGCCTTTGGGAAGGAGGCTTCTCCTCCTACAATGCTGACTTGAGTCCCAGCATCCAGCATCACTTTCCCACACTGAGCAGCTCCTTGATGTGTGCCTAGTGCCTATGACTTCTAGGGGGACTACTCGCCAAGGACAATGCGGCTCAGCAGGCTCTTTGTAAATGTGTGGCCGGGACTCATTCATCAGCAACAAAGACCCCTGTAATCATTTACAATGCCTTTGGGCCTCCCTCCCTGTGTTAAAAAAAAAAAAGAAAAAAAAAGTGCTGCTATGCCAAGCCAATGGGGGAAAAACTTGTGCCAGTGGTGGCGATTTTAAAACCAGAATTGTGAAGCATTATTTGTATCGAGAGATGAAATAACATGAAGTGGGAAGGGTGAGAAAACATGAAAGGAAATAGGCTTAGGGAAACAGAAGCTGGAAGTAATCAATAAATCATAGAATAAAGTAAAGAGAAAGAACCTTTAAAGTGCCCAAGCTTAAATGTCAAGAGTATTAGAACAAAAGAGCTTCAAGCAGGAGAATGTGTGACAGAGGAATATGCTGAAACTCTGACAGAAAGCACGCTCGCTCCTGAGTGGGGAAGAGTACAGACAACAAAGGGCAGCAGAGAAGAACAGAATAAGAAATTAGGAAACTGCATCAGTTCCCCTTCCTTAAATAGTTTGAACACACAGGATCAATATTATTGTTTCTAGAAGATTCTGAGGAGTAAAACTGGAAAAAAACCACCATCACGGTGGTGGAAAAGATCAGTTTTAAAATATATAATATGCTAGGAATGTGCTATCACATATGCATGAAAGTATGCCATCAATATTGTAGAGTAATAGGATCCTGCTTACATTGCACTACACCAAAAAGAAACAGAGCCAGTCAAGGCAGAGCTGTTGTTACGTTTATCCCTAGACAAATTCATACAGATAAAATTTAGGGTTTTTTTTTCTAATGACAGTCTTTCAGTGATGTACTTAATCACACATAGCTCTAGGCTCATGTGTTTGCCCCACTGAAATCTATGTATATAAACATACACTTAAAGTTAGGCTGGTACTCAAAATGTTTTTCCAAGCTGAAGCCTATGTGCTGATGGATTACCTAGTTAGCTATAAATTGCATGATTACATCTGGTTTTGGCTACTGGCTCAGAAACAGATACCTGTTCTCTTTGAAGCAAGTTTATAATGACTGTTATTCATGTAATACAATAGATTCTTCTGGCACCCAAGTTTATAATGACTGTTATTCATGTAATACAATAGATCCTTCTGGCACCACAAGCATGTACATTGTGAAAATAAAATTTTCTGTTCAAATGGGGTTTGCAGTCAACTGAGCAAAGGCTGCTTGTGCTCTCCTCAGCAGAAACCTGTATGGAAAGAAATTACCAGGCTTTGATGTACCCTGAAGAGCAAAATTTGGGAAGCCCTCAGGGATGCTGCTGGGACATATCTGTCCCAGTGAAGGGCAGACAGACCTCTGAGCCTGTGCTTTGAGTGATGGACTTTGTCAAGCGTGGCAGGTGTAAGGGTTCCTGCAGCTATTGTGCCACACTGATGGGCAGCAGAGCTCTGCTTCAGAGCCCTGGTGGCATTGCTCACTGCACAGCCCTCTGGTTTGGGCCAAGGGCCAAATCCATACCCTTTCCAAAATGTGTGAGGTCAGGATATGGCTGTAGTAAAAAACTCATTAAAAACCACACAGAGAGGGTATTTGTAGTTGGCAGGGCACCATGTCCCTTAGCACTGCATCTAAAATGTGTGAGGTCAGGATATGGCTGTACTAAAAAAACTCATTAAAAACCATACGCAGAGGGTATTTGTAGTTGGCAGGAGACAAAGTACGTTGACTTGGTTGTGAAATAATATTATAAAGTTTGAATCAGGTGGTGATTGTACTAAAAAAACTCATTAAAAACCATACGCAGAGGGTATTTGTAGTTGGCAGGAGACAAAGTACGTTGACTTGGTTGTGAAATAATATTGTAAGTTTGAATCAGGTGGTGATACAGACAGAGAACCTTAGTCTATTTTAAAGAGTCTTCATTAAACCATCTTGCCCTTTTTTGCTGTGTGCACACAAATGACAGTACTGATGTGCAACAGTAACATCAGCAGGTAAATTGAGTGCTTGTGTTAATGTTGCTGAGCATGCCCACTATAAAAAAGAGATGTTTCCAAAAACCTCATGGGTCTGATGTGAGCAGAGTGCTGAGTCGGGGAAAAAAAAAAATTACTGCAAGTGCTCATTTGACAGGAAAGGATTTTGTGGTATGCCTCAACGAGACATTTAAAATTTCACTCATAATTTTATGAAATGTCTCTCATTCAAGTTGTCAAAGCCTGACAGGCTTGTTAACAACATCAAGGGGTGAATGGCCCTTCATCTTCTTCCTCTTGCTCAACTGAATGATCGATGAACAAACTAAATCTGACAGCTGTTGCGAAGATATCAAAAATTAACGGAGATACAGAAGATGTTTCTACTCCTCCCTGTCGAATTCAGCCAAAAGAAGTTGATGTTCCGTTCAAGAAAAGGTTGGAAAAGCAGGAACAGCAGTAGCCTAGATCTTGGCCTTAAGTCCGTCTGTTCTGTCCGCTCCAAGCAAGGCCACTAGAGTGGCAAAAGACAGGGCAGCTCAGCAAACTGGGGTCCATTAACCCTCTTCTCTTTCCAGGGGTTTACTTCCACCAGGAACCAAAGAGCTGGGAACTCACTGAAGGAATAAACCTGAAAGGTTGTCAGTGTGTCCCCAGGACTTGCACAGCATCTTGACAAAGTTGGCTCTACGAACAGCAAAACAAAATCTCAAGCTACAGTCTGTCTGTTAAATATTTGACCGCCATTAAAACGTCAGGATTTTTTTTGGTTAACTCTCAATTTAAGTGAATGTCTTCAGCCCACGTCCTAGTTTCCCTGAATCTCCCAGTAAAAAAAACCAGACAAACAATCAAAAAAAAAAAAAAAAAAACCCCACAACGTACTGATGTACATTGAAGTACATGAAATACTGTGTTTTTTCACTGCATATCAATGCTTGCTGAAAGCCAGTTTTGACCAGATGTACTTGAAACCTCATTCTAAGAATTAAGCAGGGAACCAAAGAATGCTACATGAATCAATGGCCACACAGATCAGCTAAATTTTTGAACATGAGATTAACATTATAACAAACCATGCAAATGACACACAGACCAAGAGTGACTCCAGTTTCAGGACATGAAATACATTGCAGAGGACGGGGGAACGAAGGGACATGGCAACACTCCACGTAGTCTGCTTAGCGGCATTTTTTGGTCAGGAAGCCAGATATCATTAAATAAATGATCCCTCAGAAGTTATTTATCTCTCTCCTATCAAACCAGCAAGGTCTACACTGAAGTTGTTGCATGCTTGGCCAACCTGGTATACTTTAATGATGAGATTACAGGTTTGGTGTATTAGGAGAAATCAGTGGATGTGATTTTTCTCACCTTTGGCAGGACTTTCAGCACCGTCTCCCATGACATCACTTGCATAACATCCAACAAATTGATGAATTACAGAGTAAATTAATGGACAGTGAAGTGGACTGCAAACTGGCAGAACTGCTGGGCTCAAAGGCTTGTGATAAGTGACATGTCCAGCTGGAGGCCAGTCACTAGCAGTGTATCCCAGGAGAAGACACTGGGACCATCTTCATTAGCAACTTGAACAGCAAGTTTGCAGATGCTGTAAAACTGGGAAGAGCAGTTGCTAGATCAGATGATTGCACCTCCATTCAAAGGGAACTTGACACACTGTAGAACTCAGCTGACAGAAATCTCGTGAAGTTAAATAAAGGGAAATGCCAAGTTCTGCCCTGAGGACGAACAGCCCCATGCATCACGACGGTTTGGGGTCAACTAACTGAGAAGTAGCATTGTAGAAGTCCCTGGAGGTCCCAGTGAATGACAAGTTGCCCAGGAGCCAGCAATGCACTCCAGTGCATGAGGCAAAGCATCACCAGCAGGTGGAGGGAGGTGATTCCTCTCCGTCTGCTCAGCACGAGTAAGGCGCATCCTGGAGTGCTAGATCCAGTTCTGGGCTCCACAGAACAAACAAGGCATGGACTTACTGGAGCAGGTCCAGTAAAGGACCACAAAGTTAATTACAGGTTTCGTGCACCTGGTATACAAGGAGAGACCAAGAGCTGGGACTGTTCAGCCTGGAGAAGAGAAGCCTCTGGAGTTCTTATCAATGTGTATAAACACTGGATGGGAAATGGCATGGAAGCTGGAGCCAGACTCTTCTCAGTGGTGCCCAGTGATTGGACAAGAGGTAATGGCAACAAATTAAAATACTGGAAGTTCCTTTTAAACATAACAAACCCTTTTACTGGGAGAATGACTGAACACTGCAGTAAGCTGCCCAGAGAGGATGTGGAGGTTCCCTTCTTGGAGATACTCAAAACCTCAATAGACACAGCCCTGAGGACTGAGCTCAAGTTCCTGCTGCTCTGAGGAGAGGAAACTGAAGTAGATGATCGCCAGAGGTCCCTTCCCACCTCAGCCATTCAGTGATTCCGTGCCAGCCACATCTTCATCTACACCTTGCAGTTATTGCTATACTGAATGTCTGTTACTTTTATTCTAGGAATGGCATATATAACCAGTTATTTTTCCAGAAAGTGTATCAGTTTATTGGCATTTCCTTGACATACAAGCTGAATTTACAACTCTGTTGCCATCCTTATTTTTCCCTGTGTCTAACTTCATCTTTGCAGAGTGCTCCCTAATGAATAAAGTCTGTCGTGTATCTCACACAATGAGAAAAGGCAAGAACCGATTACCCTTGATTGAGAAAAAAAAGTTATTTTTAAAGCTGCACTTGTTACCTAGTTCTGCTGAGTCAGCACAAAGCCCTTCTTACTTTGTCACCGAGTACTTTGTGTGCAGTGCGTGCAATATTTAAGGGCTGGTATTACTGTCCTGGGGTTAGCGACTCTGTGTGGTGCTACTGTCCCAAGAGAAACTCAAGAGACAGAAAGACATTTTTCAGGACCTTCAGTTTCTGCCTGTTTCATAAGGTCAGCATCCATCTCTATCCACCACTCTCATCCATCCACCCATGGTGGCTATTTCTTTTGCGGCTCTGCCTGCTTTACAACAGGCAGATGCTATTCCTGAGTGTAGCAGCAGATCTCAAATTAAATACGTATCAGTTTCCCCTGCAATTTTAGGAATTGGGACTATCCACAGGCTTAATACCTCAGTTCTAATTCACAGAATCACAGAATCTTCTAGGTTGGAAGGGACCTTAAAGATCATCTTGTCCAACCGTCAACCTAACTGACAAAAATAGACACCCACACAACAAACAAGGAGCATCATCACTAAACCATACCTCCCAGCACTACATCAACCCGTCTTTTGAACACCTCCAGGGATGGTGCCTCAACCCCCTCCCTGGGCAGCCCATTCCAATGGCTGATAACCCTTTCAGTGAAAAAAATTTTCCTAATATCCAGCCTGAACCTCCCCTGGCGCAACGTGAGGCCATTTCCTCTTGTCCTGTCGCCTGTGACTTGAGAGAAGAGACCGACCCCCACCTCTCTACACCCTCCTTTCAGGGAGTTGTAGAGAGCAAGAAGGTCTCCTCTCAGCCTCCTCTTCTCCAGGCTGAATAACCCCAGTTCCCTCAGCCTCTCCTCATAAGACTTATTCTCCAGACCCCTCAGCATTCAGATGTCCTCCTGAACCAGTATCTTTCTCCATGTCCCACAGTGGGGATCACAGCTGTATAAAACTGCAACATTGACACAACTATGAAACCTCACGTCAATTCTGAAAAACTTGCATGACTACTACACAGAGATCTCAGCTACCTCCCAGACAAAAACATCTCACTGAACTTCAGACAGAATTTCGAGTAAAACTGACGCTTGTGCTTGGGGATAAGAAGGATAAGAGGGAGGCACAGACAGCAGGGGAGAGAGAAGTGCTCATGAAAGAACTTCAAAATGGAGGGAATTCATTCTTGCTGATGAGAAGGCCTTGAGGAACTCAACCTACAAATTATTGCATTGTTGCAAGAATGAGAGAAAAATCACTCATTACTACAAAAGCATCGTAGAACCATTCAAGCACACTGAAAGCTTTTCTGAAAACATGCCTTTTGTGAAGCTACGGAGCCACAGAAATTTTTTTTCCAACTTTGTTCTTTTACAATTCAATTTTCCCTGCTATGTTACCTGTTATTTAATGTCATTATAGGTATCCATCTATAAATGTAAATATAAATATGTGTGCGTGCAGGAATATAACCATATGGACATATGTTTGTTTATTTCTGTTCTGTGTGTGTACAACTACTATAGCGAAATCCTTTAGATGCAGAAATGTTTTGCAATCCATTAATTTTCGCCTTCTTCCTGCATTTGCAATGCCAGCACCAATTAATTTGCAGAGATTATTTCTAGCATTAGTCAGTGGCAGTGGGCCCCAAATGAGGTAGCAGTCAGCTCGAAAATTATTCTAGGCCAATATTTGGCCAGAGCTGTGTGCTAAAATAAACACAGGGCATGTGTATTTGTGTACGAGGCTCATCCTGCCCTTCACTGCTGCCCGGCTGCTAAGTAAACAGTCCCCGACCCTTTTTTCAGCGTGAAGCAGGATGTTTGGGGAGCAGGGAGACAGGGTGCTCTTCAGCACCCCACACAACTCATCCAGCAACAGGCAACACGTGCCAGTGCTCAACACTGATTGTAGCACCTGTGGTGGGACCTGAAGACCTGGTCAGGCAGGCAAAGCTGAGGTGAAGCCCCTCCGGGCTGTGATGTCCCATCTGTCCCCAAAAGCCACCCTGCTCCACTCAAGGCTTCAGGGTGACATATGGCTGAAACACGGCTGGGAGCATCACTGGTGGGCAGGGAATCAAACAGGGCACCCAGTCCTCTCCGGTGCCTGTGCTGAAGTTAGTCACTACCAGTAGCTGCTGTATTTATAGAGGTATGGCGTAAGTTTGACGTAAGATACGATTTGTTTTTTTTTCTGTATACAGCAGGGCAAAGGTGCCTTTCTCCTCCTCTTCTTCAGTTTTTGGATAAACCCTTACTTGTTTTCACAGGAACATTAGCTCAAATCTGCTGCTACTGTGCACAGCCGATAAAACTATTGCTTGGAAAGACCATATGTCACATGGAACTGCTCAAGAGGCATGAAGCCCTGCTTTTTTGCCGATCCTTTACAGATACAATTTTATGCTCAGTTAAAATGGAAAAGAGCATTATGTTTAAAGATAAACCCATTTACTGTGCAATTGCTTTGCTAAATTCTGTCACCAAATTACTCGTTAGTAAGACATTTGGGCTGCCTGTTTAAAAAAAAAAAAAAAGTTGTTACACATCTCTTTCTCCTTGTTTATCAGTTGCTATGACAATGCTAATGACAATATCATCACAGACAAGGACTAAAATCTTTTACTAGAGGCAAGAAAAGACAAAATCAGTGCCGAGGAGAAAGTTCCCTTTACTAACATACTTCTCGTTACCCTCTTTGACCTGGGTGGTTAACCAATATTCAGGGTCCTTGCAGGTTGTTTCTGTTTGGAGAACAAACAGATGAGGGAGTGAATCGGCCTTTTTAATGCGCTTCTGTTTGTTTAGAAAGAATGTACACAATGTCCGGTTACTCTGGGCACAGCGGGAGTCAAAACAATAGGCAGCGCTTTCTCTTTTCACACTTTCAAGCGTCTTTTGAGCCAGAACTCAAGACTCGCTCACTCTTCGCTTTCTCTCAGGGTCAGGCTACAAGGGTTTTCCTCGCTGGCTCTGGTGTGTCCTTGCTACTTCCTCTGTCTGCTTCTCTGATGTTTCTGCTGTCACTTTCTGAATCGCTCCGTTTCATCATATGCCACCTTGTCCCCGGCGCCTGCAGTTGGATCCTGGAGAAGCGCCTCGGCCCCCCCAGCGCGGCACTGCCAGGCGTGTGTGGTGCGGTACGTATGGTGGGGCTCCTGCTCCGGGGGGTCTCAAACGAGCACGCCCCACAAAGAAGGCAGTTCTTAGGCTTTTCCATAGGGAAGGGGAAGCTTTCTCACCCACCATCTTCAATGTGAAGTTTCGGTGATGACTCTCTGCATAACACCGAATTTATTTCCAATAGCGTATTTTTGCTCCCTGTCAGCTCAGTTTCTGCACAGCAGTGCTACGGGGTGGGGGAGAGAAAATATGTTCCTATTTCCTAACAAAGCAGCCTCTGATGCAACTATAATAAAGTTGTGGAAAAAGTCCTAGAGGAGTCAAGCAGATTTGACAGCATTTAATTTCCATAAATTTAGGGCCTGATCCTGCTTCAGTTTTGCTAATGAGTACTAGAGGGAGATAACACAGAAGCTCCAGACAAACTAAAGACAGAAATAATGGCCCAGCTCCACAAGGAAAGGCAGGTGTGCGACGGAGCTGTTGGGGCATTTTCGTGCTCAACAGAGGTAACTCCAGTGCTCCTGCTCTAGGTTCAACCCACCTCTGCTGTCACCAGTAGGTCTCCTGTCCAGGCCTGACTGAGCTACACAGACACTGCTTTTGGCAGCAGCTCTACTGCTGGCCCTTGGGGCATGACTCTTTGATTGGAACAAAGGTTGCACATAGAGTAATCTCTGCTCAGGCTGGGCAAAGATCTTTGATTTTCAACAGCAAAAACTCCTAACAGTTGCATTTTCTTTTGCTTTTAAGGAAAGAAACTCAAGGAGTTTTACTTTCTCTTGGGTTTATACCACAGCTATTAATGTGGCCCACTCGACACATAAGGAAGCTGCTTCTAATTTTCTCCAGTAAAACACATCTCTGGTTTCCACATATTCCACATAACTTTCTTTTTGTCATTCCTTCCACAAACGCATCTCCTGCCGCACCCCACCCCCATTTTTATGTAGTTGCTGGGCCACGATGGCGTTCAATGTAAACTCTGGATGGAAAAGATACTCCGGCACGACCTCACACACCTACAACTTTGAAAACAACTCCTTTACTGCAGATGATCCAGCTAAAATTTTCAGAAGACCTCAGCAGAACAAATGGGTGTCTTTGGTCACCACATCCACAGCAGTAATACTTTGGCTCCGATGAGACAGTTGAAAGCTGCCTTTCTAGAGTACATTGCCACCCATTAAATTGTGGGGCATGAACCTGTCAGCACTGGTTGAACTCCATGCTATGAAAAACCTCTGAATTCGCTAGAACTTAATTTAAACGGAATTTCCCATGCTGGAACAGAGGAAGCTTGCACCTTTAATTAAAAATCTCAGGCCATCCACTCACCCAGCCAGTCATTAATCCCTAGGAAATGGCCTTTGCCGAGACCATTATTTCTTAATTAATATACAGTGAGCAGTATATATTTGGTTAAGCCTTTGAGAGAGGGGGTGAGTTTTTTAAGCAGCTCTTTGCCTGGAGCATCCAGTTATGGGCACGTGGTATGTAAACTAAAGTGCTTCATTCCACTGAGTCCTCAGCAGAAGATGGGAGTTTGGGGGTTGCCAGTTTTCTTCTATTTCTGCTGGAAACCACAAGCACTCTGAAGAAGGAAATCCATTTACCTTTAAGAACTTTGAAGGAAATAGTTCAACAAGCTTTAGTAAGATCACCACATAAGAGGCAATACGTATTTTTGGATTCACATGTTGTTAATTTCTTCCATCTTCAGTAAGTTGACAGTCACTTGATCAGAGTCTGAACAAAAGATCTCCCATCTCAAGCAAGTATCTTCAATAATCCACTCTTCAACAATTGTTCTCTGTGCCAATCACCCTCAGAGCAAGGATCTGAGAACGTCTCCCATCCCTGAATCTGTGGATCAATCCTAGATTTGTACAAGTCAGTACATATTCTAGCAGTATCAATCTCATCCAGGCTAGAGAGGAGCACTCAAGTCTATTTCTCTTGAATCTGCCATGTGACTGGTTTTTATTCTGCCTTTATCCTTACACTGACCTTTTGCTGGCTGCAAGACAACAGCCAGTCTCAGTCAGCATAAAGCTGGGTGTTGAAGATAACCCATCAACATTTTTGGAACCAGTGTGAACCCCATGTCAGCACTTGCCATACAAATCTAGCTGGGATGTATTTGATCGTGCAAGAGGAGCACTGGAACTGGACTTACTGCATCATTGAACCACAGCCTCAGAAGCGTGCCATAAACACAAAGAGATTGCCTTATGAGGCCATTTTGCCTCAATCTCTCCTTTTGGATCTGTTCCACTTTGCTTGCAATGCTTGCATATTCACTGAGTCAGAGAGCATGAGAATAACTCTTTAGTGAAGCGCTTAGGGCACTTGTCGGAGAGGTGAAACACATGGGTTCCAGCATGGACTGCAGCACTTCAGCGAAGTGGAACGGTGTCAGCAGGAGTGACAAGCCGCCTCCAGCCCCACCGTACTTGCTGGCCTGCTTAGCCAAAGTCACACACCACCTGAGGACAGCCACGGCACTTGGGGCAATCAATATCCCCATCCCCTCACTCTACCTGTGACCACTGCCCAAGTGGGACACGGGTACTGACTCATCCCATCCTTTCCTACCCAGCCACAGCACGTGCATCCAGCTCTTTTCCTGCAGGAGCAGCCAGAGCTCTGTGGCCCTGGGCTTGTTCAGCAACCCCACAGTGAGGTTCCACTCTACAGTGGTGCTGCACAGCTCACTGCAGCCTCCTGCCTACATTCTTCCTCCATAACTTTTTTACTTTGTTTATGGCACCTGGCTTAAGGCCGCCATTCACCTTGGCAGGCAGTTTCCCCCAATCCTGACCTAACTGGTAGCATTTGATTGACAGAATTCATGCATCGAGCCAGGATCTCCACTGTGCCATCAGCAAACAAGCTGTCAGGACTAGGTTAAAGTTCCACCACGTATAAAGAGGCCAGATAGGTGGTTCATTCCTTCCTTTGCCCTTACACCCTCCTCCCTTTCTGTCAGGTACACCATTTGCATCCTTCTTCTCAACAAACAGACCTGGGACTTGCCTCAGCGCTTCCATCACCCCATGCAAGCAATCCCACCCTCAGCTTTGCTAGGAGTGACCTGGTCCCAGGATTTTATTCCATGATCTATTCGCAGTTTTGCTCTCCCTAATCTGGTAATACAGACGTCAGCAGCAGCTTTTTGCTGAGGAGCAGTACTACCAACACTGAGCTAAAGCTACGTCTCGTTTAACCCACAGGCCAAAAGCCTTCTTGAATCAACAGCTGTGACCCCTTAACGTTAGGTCAGGCTGCAGAGGCTGGCTGCTGTCACTGGCTATAGCCGTGCCTATCCTTGGAAGTAAAACATTAACGCATCCCTGTGGGAAAGGAAAATTCTGATTTGATGATAGCATTTTACCTTTTCTAAACAAAAGGCAAGGTAGAGCAGAATCAGCTCTTTGTTCTTTTGCTTAGCTATTATTCACGGCTAAAAAGTTCCCTCAGAAAGTCACTGCGAAAGGTTTTCCGGTCCCATACGCCTAAAATCAATGACTGTTTTGAGAAAAAGACATCAGCTGCTCGTGACCTTCTGAAGATTATCAGTAAAAGTCCTAGAAACCCTGGTCCTGTGGCGCACATTTTCTCTCCCTTTTCAGAACAGTTCCATTATGCCACTTTTGAAGGTTTCGATATTTTGTTCCTAATCTTGATTTAGAAGCATCCGCTAATAAACTGACAGGTTGTGACACATCCCAGTAATTTAGAGCTTTTTCACCTTAGATTCAGGGCGCTGCATTTATGGTTTCGGGAGGCTTTTTATTCACGTAGCTTCCATCTTGAGTAGCTCTTTGAATGGGGTTGTCAAGACAGCTACATTTGGTGTACATTTTTCCTGGAACTGAATTCAATATTGCCAATGAAATTACAATTCCTATATCTGCAGCAGCTTTCATTCTGCAACGGCTAACTCTTGACTTAGGCAATTTCTCATCTTGCTAGCATTGAATATATTCAAAATACTTACATAAGGAGCTTATTTTTATTGCTCGCACTTGACATTCATCCACTTCGGTGTGTTACCTTTTTTCATTACACACCTAACAAATCTGGGCTCATCATTTGCTCTGTGTCGTGCCCAATGCGTTCACTGGGAATAGGAGGTTTGGATATTTGCATCTAGCAAATGGGAAACCAGTTGTAGTTCGGGTCTTATTATTACTACTGCCCAACATTTGCCTCGTGGTATTACTTGGAGGCCCCAGCGACCGAAGCTCTATTTGGACAAGCGCAGATCTATGCTGCAAAGGCAGGATGTACTCTAAAGGAAGAAATAATTCTTTGCCAAATGTAACTTGCCAGCAACGTAGTTTTGCTTGGTCTAAGACGGGAACCCCCAGGTATCTTCTGTCTCCAACAATGTCTCGAGACAGTGAAGCACTTTTTCTACCTTCACTTTGCAGATGCCTGCTCTACAGCTCACTTTCAAGGCAGGCCCGTGAAAGATGACCATGACAAGCAAGCCCACTGTCAGCCTGTGGGTGTAAATTGGTCACAGAAGGTTTTATTCTTGCTTCAGCCACAATATTTTTTTTTTTTTAAAAGGTGAAAAACCACTACTTTAAAGACTAGACATGCTGTCTTCATGGAAGTCATCATTTTAAACATTAAAATATCTTTTTATTTACCCTGGGAAATGACCAAAGCAACAAGTGAATGAATGGGAGCCCCTAACAACAATAGTCAAGAGCACAGACAGGTTTAAAGCAGCCTCCATAGTTCTCTAGTCTTAGAAGTCACAGAAAAATGGTGGGCACGGGTAGGATCTGATTTTTGGTTCTGCATAACAGCGCTTGAACCTGGGCAAACAGAGGAATGATAACCCATGGATTCTTTCCTAGTGCTCACTGAGGCGTACCTGATGCCCAGGAGAAGCCTAAAATCTGTAATAGGCATAGGTCTTTTCCTCATCCTCCTTCCATAGGTGCATCTGCAAGTATGGGAAAGGAAGCCTGTCTACTGGGACAACCAGATCATCCTGCATGGTCTGCAAACCAGTCATGAGAGACAGCAGCAGCCTTTCAGCCACAGTTTGCCCCGGGGGCTGTTTGAAGAGGGCACCTGGGAAGTCAGGCAGATCACCCATTCCTTTTAAAACCCACACAAGGCTAGACCTAGTGGGATCTCTTTTTATCAAAGATTGCTGGTGATACAGTTCTGGGGAAAAATATACCCATTTTCCACAATATTTCCTATTTCTAATTGCAAATATTATACACGTGTTTAAAATCTGAATGTCATTTTAAAGGTTAATTTAAAATTTTATTTTAATGGCTAAGTTTTATACAGACCTTTTCACACTGTCTTCACACATTCATATATAGCCTGTAGCATATGCAATATTATTACCTATATGATAATAGGACAGTTGAAAAATGGTTTAATTTTACTTGTCATATCATTAAGGACTTCCGCTATCCCGTACCAAAACAACTGTAATATTCAGATGTCTCCTATTTCTGTTGTAATGAAATAATATTGACAGTCTGAGCATTACAGCATAAATGGGAGACACTCTGTACTAGGAAAGAAGACAGTTATCCTAAATGGATATCATTATCTTTTATCTGTCACTACTAGTAATCCTTAAATAGAAATTAGCCTTAATATTTTTTTAAAAGAATACTGAAATAATATATTTTAAAAAATATATCTTCTCATCTCTGCTGAATTATACTTTCAAAATTCTTCTTCTTTTTCCTAAATTTAAAAAAATTATTTTCCTTAACTCCTTCCTGTGAAATATTAACTCTGAACTTTCCCCGATAATAAAGACTTTCAGTAGGATATTGCTGATCTTGCTACCAGCCATAATTTCTGTTTAGGCTTTTCTTGGTGCTACCTGGAATAATAGCCTGTATTCTTAACGTTTCCTTTTCCATTATGCACTTATGCTAACTCAGACGAATTTTTGGGATACTATATATCATACAACTGGGACAGATTTTGCAGTCTCCTATCTCTATTTCATCCTACCTTCCCTTTTTTTTCATGACTTGTGTTAAAAGAATCACCTTAAACACAGAATCACAGAATCACAGAATCGTAGTGGTTGGAAGGGACCTCAGAGATCATCGAGTCCAACCAACAAAAAAAAAAAAAAAAAAAAAACCAAAAAACCAAAAACCACAAACCACCACCTAAAAACACAACAACAACCACCAAACCAAAAACCATCACCCACCCACACAGCACCCCACCACAAACCAGTAATCTTGGGCACTAGAGCATGCCCTG